>NC_088295.1:25046099-25288665 GCF_032854445.1 Liolophura sinensis
CTAAATGCAGCCGGATGTGATTTCTGTCAGATGTGTACTGGTTAGTGGTCGGTAAATAATCTAAATATGTGGTGTTCTATGCTACAGAAAGAAGACCTTTCATAACCGTGCACTCTGAAATTACTGAGTTAACATACAGAGCAGAAGCATACATTTAGGATTTGGCTTGCTTGGCAAATAGAACCTGTTCTAATGCTGCAGATATACGATCGTTATACACAATGCTATGGTTGGCCTTTAATGTGGTTGGCCTTTCCCACAAAATCGGTTGCCAGTAAAATCTTTGTTTTTTTAATCATGTTGGGACACATACTACTACAGGCGTGTCAATGCGAAAATCTTTCGTTCGTTATCTTCGAAGTGTTTTTATCTTCTATTAGCTTTCTGTTTATCAAAACATCAGTGCTTGGAATGATCATAAAATGGCTGAAGCGTTTTTAACGGAAATGTTTTCTGGCTATTTGAATACAGCTTACCGAGAGATAATAAGCTAAACTTTGGATTCCAAGTCACCACGCATTCTCATGAAAACGGCTGGACTGGCAAACATATTATCAGGGTTTAAAGGGTGTTTGTCTACTTTTTTCCATCTTGTACTTTGTGGAATTGCAAGGATTCCACGGGAATAGCCGAAATACACAGTCTAAAAAACAGAAACTGGGATCTTAATTTCGATGAACGACACGGATCGCGATTCTACTTTTAGCTACCGGTACAGATAATCCGCGGGTAAATACATTTACACAACATGCCGATTACTATATCTCGATGTCTCAGATAATGTGTAAAGTAATTCCACATACAACACACTGACGTGAGTGACACATACTAAAGCCTCTCCTAGCCAATAAAATATAAATAAATATAAACTCACATGTATAAATGTTATTCATTTAGTGTGAAACAACGAAATATTACCACATTTATCTTTGCTGTTGTTTTCGTGTCTTTTTGTTTTCTTTTAATGCTTTTTTTCTTACTGTGTAATGCAAGGGAAAATATGCAGTTATAACCAATATTTGTTCTATATTTATGCGATATAAATAAAATTGCATGAATTCAAAAATCCTTGTAAACATTTCATTTGGTAATAATTGATGTATTTGTGTAACCTACCTTTACATGTACATATCAGTTTGCAATGCTTGAACACCAGACAAACACTGCTATCTTATTCATTCACAACGGACTCTTTCTATCCCTCAGCCTTATTTATTATTCTTGTGGATCCTCAAACATCCTCTGTTACATTTGTGCTCCACAAATCACTGCTAGTTCCATAAATATCATGCATGGCGTTTGTTTCCTTACGAATACATACATGCTGTACTTACAAAATTGCCAAGTAAGAAATCTCGTGCAGACAGCTGTATCTGTTAGTCTAAATAGGTGTTTCCTGAAATACATGTTTTCTTTTGATGTAGCATGCGATGTACATATACATGAGGCTAGGTTCATATATTTTCCCAGCAGTGTATGCACCGTTCGGGACAAATCCCAATTTACGAAGACAAACTAATCTTTTCTAAATAGATTAGGAGCTAAGACGACCTTTTGTACAATAAATTTTACCAAAAATGTCTTCTTCTTTGAATTAGGCTAATGTGTCTCGAGTTTTCCAATTTCTGAATTGGCTAAAGCTCCTTAGACAGTAGCAGATCAGGGTATATCCGGTCACATCAATTTACCCTGGCCGAGCTAACGTTACTTTAAGCGGCTTTCGATAAACGTTCCACGGACACAATTATTCGCCATTGCCCACAATTCTGGGTTGCTAGTGGAATCTGTGACCGAAGTATCAATAGACCGATACCCAACCCAACTGCTGAATAATTGCCCACAGAGGGCTAGCTCTCAGTGAAAAGCCAACCATGGCTTACACCTGCTTTTCAAGTAGCCAGATTGTAAAGCGGTGAAAGTGGTGTAAGTGGGACTGTTTCAATCCAGCTCATGAGAACTTCCATGCAGCTAAGCCACGTCTCCACGATAAAATGGCTTGGTGCGTAAGCTTCTAAATGAAGGTTTGTTTCGCGAATGTATGTATGCTTTTCTTTGTCAAAGGAGAATCGAATTGCATGATGCCAGATGATTCCAACCATTTCTTCCTTACTTTTGCATTGATAAACACGTGTGACATCAAATCCCGGATTGCTGAAAGAACAAAAAGATTCCGAATACATGCGCCTTATACAAAGCGTGAAAACTTTTTGAGGAAAACTTAGTTAAATTTTTAGGAAATATACTGTAACTGTTAAACATCAAGTGGTCGAGCGGTTAGCCAGGGCGGTTCAATAACTCAGCAATCTTTCACCAATGTGGTCGCTTTGAATTCAAGTGCAGCCCATACTTGCTTCCTTCGGTTATTCCTCCCCCCACCCTCACACCCCTCCCCGAACCCAACATTACTGGCCGCGGCCTTGTACGTGAAATATTCTTTTGTACCGCGCAAAACATCAGATAAAAATCAAGGATGAAAATGATTTCAACGCACAGTAAATATAATACTGTGGGTAAGAACCACGATTAGTAAGCCTGTGTCAGAAAACCCCATTCACAATGAAATAGTGATCAGCTGGACCTCCAACTGAACTTGTAGAATTTCTCTCCTGACCTCTACATAAAATAAATATCTGCCCACTATTTCATTAAGACTGAGTTTTACTGACACAATCTTATTAAGCGTGTTTGATCTGGTATGCATTTTGCAAATAAATATTCTTTTTTCTACATGTGAATACATATACTATTATACATATACGGTGCATTAAAATAACATTCCACGTCCATCTCATTCAATGTATCATTCCATCGGAGAAGGATAATAAATTTCTTTACCTCGACATTCAGGCTGATAATTAGTAGTGTACGACTCAGATATAGTTGTTTATTGTTTACCACATTTGCCTCCCATCCCGAGAAGTACTACATCAAATTATCGCGTTTATTCCAATAGGTGTTGCTGGTGTTAAAGACTGAGCTCATGCTCGAGGATTTCATCCAATGCTAAATTAACCACGGCCATATATTGTTCAGCTCATTCGACTAGGTATTCGCATAACTCCTGGTAATCATGAGTTACAATTCACAAAACCATCTTTTTGACTTTAGGTGATATGTTACGATAATGTATCAAACAAAGAAGTATGCCAAAAGCCTAGCCTTTTCCCTGAGAAAAACCACTGGAAGATTGATGGGCATATTTTTTCTTATCTACATCATTAACCCCTTTAACTGAAAGAATGTGTGTGATTATTTTAGGTAAAATTTAGAAAGGCAAAGATGACAGAATCGCGGCCATGTCGTTTAGAAAGACCAAAACCGAATCCTATATTTTACCAAAGGACACCGTACTTTGGATTTTTATACGTTTGCAGCATGGACAAAGATGCTTCTGAGTTTAAATTCGAACTTACTTCCATCTAGCACGTCTATGTAACCAAAACAAAGAAGCACTAAGTGTAACTTGGTTCCACTTACAGCTGCACTTCTGCTGAGTAGAAAGGTCACTGCCAATGATATCCAGCCTCACCTCTATCTTATTACCGCGGAAGCATGTGGTTATCTTGGGCCTCCTGTGTGGTGATCAGCACAATTCTCAACATGTGTGTTGATAAACTGTGCTTGAGAGTTGTAGGCCAAGTCAGTGAAACTACAACATGCTGAATGGTTTTGACTGCAGATCTTCCACGTGGTTCACACATGCAATAGCCGGTGGGCGATATTGTGATAAACACATGGCTAACTGCGCCGCAATGGCTCTCGTCGTTTTCAAACAAATCAAGATGTGAGTATCGGATAATGTTCAAAGCTATACCTTAAGTTATCGACATGATAAGTAAGAATGTTACCTGATATACATAGCCATCCAAACACTTGCCCATTATATAAAGTAACCAAGTCATTCTCCCATGGTGTTAAAACGAGTTTTGTCAATTTGATGTGTCCTACTGGTATTATGCATGCACTATCTATATCTATTGCCACATCTCCCTTGATCGGCCTTTGGTATCATGCTTGACTTTGCCCCTGTAATGCTTGTGAATTTATAACACATCTACAATGATTGTTTGCCTATTTCTCGGATGATTTGTGAGAAAGAACCTTTAGGGGGGATTTTGCTCAAATGGTGTTTCATAAATGCTATCTCAAGAAATGTGAGACATAAAAGTTTGTAACGATTGTCACAGTGTGCGTAGTCGACTTATGAGTCTTGCAAAAAAAAAAACATCTGTCACAAGTTAATATGAAGGTCGTTTTCCGGTTGGATATTCCCAGCCGAAGCGTCCTTCCCGTTCTAAGCCGGTTCTGAGAGTCACGAGTAATATTTGCCAATTCACTGTATTCTCCCCCAGCACTTCTCATGGCCTGATTTATGACCACTGATATGATTCTAACATAGCTCCGACGAAAATCCATTGATAAATGATTGTGCGGAATAATGAAATATCTAAATCTTGACCCGCTTCCGGCGTTGGGGCTGTGATTACCCGGATTACACGCTGGTGGACCTTTAGATTGCTGAGCCGTTGTGGTAAAGACATTACAAAAAGTAAACATCTCGTTCATAGGAAGAAGATCTTTAGATCTACCGATAATCAATCCACCACGATCACAGTCTCAGCTGTATTAAGGCTTAATAAGACCATCCACACTAGTTACCGGATGAAACAAGAAAACCCTGCTTATTTGGGAAGATCTGGGCACTCATCGGAAAACAAAACACATTCTATTCGTGCCTAATGAAATTCCGCAGAGCATGTATCTTGAGAAACACTTCTGCCCATGCTTTAATAAAGACGACAATGTACAAGTGCAGAATTAGAGAGAACAAACAACGATAAAACGAACTCAGTTGCTCACTGTGAAACGAAATACCCTTTGAAGGTAGGTGTTTTGGCGTTTCCGAGGTTAATGGGAAATAATTTCCTGCAATATGCGTACTGCTAGCTCGTTATTCTATTGTAGGCAACCAGTTCCCCAGGGAATGGGTTTAAGATGCGTATGGTTAGCCATGGTTTAAAATTCATCCCTTAATAGCAAAGCTTTCTTATCAATCACTTATACAACTCAGACTTTAAGGCTATTATAGTAAATCTCGAATACAATGCGTGAAGAACAACTATAGTGCAACATGTAATTCCCCAGGTATTCAATCGTTTGGCGGTGATTACGGCCAACAGGAAATGCCAGTCAAACCATTATAAATTTCAGTTTTAGAAAATGACAGGAGGCATGCATAAGACAGAAACCGACACTCGGCACGCAAAGGAATGCCTGTAGTGCATTGCACACGTACTTTGATCTGAGGCCCAGAACAAAACTCATCCATTTTACTGCTGAAAAAACGTCACCTTTTGAGCTATACCGCTCCAGGCGAATGAGAAAAAATACGGGTTCACGATTTCTTTTATTAACAGGTTGAAGATGAAAGTGTTCCTCGCTGGATAGTGCCTAACTGAGCGAGGTGTTAAGGAGAAATCAATTGTACGAGTCGAGGTGCATCGTGCGATGACAAGACGGATTCGGTTGAGGCAAACCGCCGAAGCTGAATGTCATGAAGTCAGTTAATTTTGAATACCTTAAACTGTGGAGTGTCCAGATACGTTCTCTCAAGAAGTAAATGGGGAACCATTTCGAGTGCATCTCAAACACACGCCTGCGTCGGGTAACTAGCCTCTCGTACTGGCATAAAGAGTCGAGTGAAAGGTTTGACTTACCTGTGAACGTGTACATCAGCCACAGAGTGTTGTGTTATCGGAACGAGCCTGGAACCACACCTTCCACTCTCTACCAGTGACTGGGATCTGCCGGGATAAGCTGATCGACGAGGCTTACCGCTTGGCTAACGCAGAGCAATGGCTACTAGGTACGGCTCATGACGGCATCCGAACACTCGAATCTTAGTTGATAATCTGTTTTGGCTTGCAACACTAACTAAACTTTGATGGCGGATCGCTGCGTTAAGCAATACGGGTCTGAAGTATGACGTCATTAAAATATACCACGCACACGTCATTGCCGGTTGATAAACTTGGAGTTTCATTTGGATGCCGTGGCCGACGTGACGTGAGCCAACCGCTTTGCACATGCGTATAATAACATCTTCCAGTCCCGACTTAATCGTTTTAGCGAGGTGGCAGAATCTCAACAGAATTTAATCCCACCGACATGGATCGAATTTCCTGGGGAGATGATTCGGGCTCTTTAGCCCCGTACTTTGATTTAACAAAGCTGGCACTTCTAGTTTGTTCCCCATTACCCAAAGGCCAGAGAATTTTGTTTGTGACGACAAGCACTCTAGCGTATAACAACAGAAAATTGCATTGTCTTTGTCCATCCTGTAAGGCTTGAATCGTGCTTCAAGAAGTTGAACAGAGCTGACTCTTATTAATGAGAAGAAACTAATCTTCTCATCACGTCATTCTATTTTATATCGCACTTGGTACTACTTACATAGAAACATCAAATCTATGCCGCTGCGGATGATAGTATGTCCAGTTTCGTGAATCAAGTTAATCAACATCATTCTGTACAACGTTTTCTAGAAAACACATTCAAGATTTGATTTCAGTCATCAAAGTTCATTATGTGAAGATTTAGTATACCTACAAGTCAGGGTACCGACCATAAAAGTCATTTCTCTTCTCCCTTAATCCCATGTATGCAACATGGTATAAAAGCAATTCGTTTATGAAGGTTTGATACCATACAACATGATAACTTGGAAGAACAAATCCCTTTTCGTGATATGCATTACCCATGCTCCGCTGTATGCAGGGCATTTCACCTGAGTTCAATATATGGTGTTTAGTTGCTGTGATACCGAAAGGACACAATGCTTACATTCGGTACAGCGGTAATCATTACCACAATTAGCCTGCGGTAAACGCAGTAGGTGTTTCCACAATCTTCATATCAAGTAAATTAACCATAAATATTTTAGCCACGGAGTATGATTGGTGGCGTTTACACATTTAAAAAACATTTATATTCTTTCCACTGCAGAAGAATGTTATAATGCTTAACTTAAACTACATGTTCATTCTAAGCTTAACCCATGTATAAGGCTCAAAATAAGTATGTTAGATGCTAAGTATGGATTAAAAAAAAAGAAACAAATGTGGCAGAATTTAACTGGACGTGGAAGAATGAAAACTTTAAGACCCCCTACGACATAAGAGCCGCAAGATGACAAGCAGTAAATAATGAAGGTTATTTCAGAGAGGATGGGAAGTTGGACCTGTGCAAACGTACATGCATACTCCAGCGAGTTTATAGGATCTCCAGCCATGGTTTATAGTCTAATCTTTATCAGCATTTATCCGTCACCTGCAACTCCGTTCTGACAAACTACCCCTGGTTGATAGAATATATGCGGGGGGAGGGGGGGGGGGTAGGTGTTTTTATCCTCTTTCCTTACCTTGAAAGTCCGGAAATGCGGCGATGATCAACGAGGACAAATATCAGGAGAGCGTCCGAGGAGACGATACAAAATGTTGCTGTTCTGACGTATTTTCACCAGCGTGTTAGACGAAGATAAGGCAGCCATGAACACACAGCGAAGTACCACAGACCGTGAGTTATGACGGAAAGTAGTTTATGGCTTTATCAAATATTAATTGTGAAGCCAACTACAAGGCGGGAGTCGTCGTGCTTATTTATTCGACCCAAGCCTGACTACTGTCAGTAATGGCGATGGAAGCCATATGCGTAAACCAGAGACTTGACGAGCGAGAATTGTCCTCCAGTTGCGGAAAACGAACTCGTTCTTTTCGTCATCTATGTAATGCAATCATTCGATTATTTTTTGTCCTTTCTCAATGGCAATGGCTAGAGCCGTGGTAATACCAAAACTATTTCTTACGGTAATTAAAAACTCCATGAAAGCACACAGCCGTGGCATTAATAAATAACTATCAAATGAGGAAAAAAAGTTTTTTTATGGTATCCTTGTGGGTATTTATACTAAAATAATTTTGGCATGCCCACACCACATTTACCTTCATGCATTTAGATTGACAATACTTGTACACACATATTCAATCTTTCTGTAATAAAGGTCAATTTACAGAACGGCGTGCAATAAAACAAGGAAGAAAGCCATGGGATTCAAGTACTTTTTGTTAAGATAGTTAATCGTATATAATATACAGTTTGTTAAATCCAGAACAGTTCGCATATACTGTAAACCTCAGCTCGACCAATCGTTCTTCTGTGACATGCAACTGGTCATTGAGCTCGAATGTTTCATGTAGGACATTAGTGATAAGGAGCTCAACAATAATTGTAAGACTAGGTAACAACAATAAGAATTTTGAACTCGTTGCGAATTTACTATTCAATGCAAAGCTCACCGCATTAGAAAAAATTAATATTGCCAAAACATAATTTTCAAACTTATCCTTTTTTCCGTTGATCAAATTTAACAGCTATGAACCTATATGAGCTGTTTGATCTACCGCCGTAGATTTTAGGAAAATACTTACCATAGAGATAAAAATATGTTAAATAGGTTGAATCAAATTATAAATATTTTTACCGCCATAGCCTTAACACAAGCCAAGCACATGTAGAACAGCAGGGACGGGGGGAGGGGGAGATTAGTTTGTAATGGCGCTTCCCATCCAAGAGAACAATTGTAGAACGTTGCCATTCAAAATATTTAGTTAATTACACCTGGCCTTGGATTAAAATTCAAATAGTCTATATCAGATAACGTACGTGTTCTTCCGCACGACGGCGACATAAAATTATGCTAAACGTCACGTTCAGAGTTGGGCTATCACAGACATATAAACGACTAACTACTCTGGCTGGCGTACTCTACACAGTAGTAACCTCTACTATATGCAAAATTTTAACGATGACATTTGTTTTTCTCTCTGTATGTCTCAAAACAGGACCGTTAAATACATTGTGCCAATAAAACTGACCCATCCGTTTCAAATCACGACCGATAGGTGGTCATAAAGTCGGTGGCAATGTTTAACATAGTTGAAGAGGAGAGTTGAGGAGGAGATGACGAGCTGTTTTCATTAGACAGAATTCTGATGGCCATCTGATTGATGGTGTTTTGCGCTTAACGAGGCCTAAGATTTCCAGCTGTTGTAGATAGTGAAACCTGGCGGAGATTGCGCTGTGTTAAGTGAAACCAAAAGTTTGCTGGAAACCATAACAATTTTACTAAAACGCCAGCAGGCAATTGAAGAGTATTGAAGAGAAATTTTATGTTGATGGTAAGGGGTAGTTAAGTACTTATGCCACCCGAACACGACTGACGGTACAGAAGCCTTTCGTGTACATTCAGATTTAACACATATGGATCTGGCTGCAAATTACCCACACCACCGGCTGTCATACGTTCTGACTTCTTTCACACTATTATTACTTAGCAGATAGAAATGCTTCTATGTAAAGATTTTCATTGTAGTCTACAAAAATAAGTTTTTCGTTGGTGAATCTGCTAAATCCCTAAAAGTACAAAGCATGATACAAGGATTAAGATGTCAACATTTTCGGATCTGCGACTTACCTGATGATGAGGGAAGTTTCCGCTGTGATCGGGCCCGAGTGAGTCGTTGGCGCTGTCAGAGGACAAATACAGCTGATAAGAAAAGCAGGCCGATACATCGACCAAAGCGTAGCTCTGCTTACCCGAGAGAGGATGCCGATACAGGAATATCACGTGGGCTGACTGTTAAGCTCGGAGAGAGCATCGCGCTGTGGCTGTGCTGGAACTTCATCGTTACACCCTAGTCACCACGGCGGAATTAAATCTTCCGCTCTCTGTAAGTGAGAGGGCCTGGCGCTAAATGCCAGTTACATGAACATTTTATTGGCTAGGTGCTGGGAAAACTAACACCGGGAGTCGTGGAGCCTTCGGGACAATTCGGACTAATGACTTATCAACACTACAGTACATATCTGACGGCGGTTGTTGACTAGAATAATAACACATCATGGTAGTCAGGCAAGAATAAAAGTACCATACCAGGGCATTAATCAAGGCATGAGTTGTTGAATAAGGTGTATGCATCACGCAGAGAAGGATGGCAATGGGTAGCTATCGCGATAGTGGACCAGCCATGATGCACTACGCTTTTATCAGATTTCTCACACTGAAACGACGATTTATCAACTGCGTGCACCATATCAAGCGGCAATTTCGGGAATGGGGATGGCGGCTGAACAGTCTGGCTTTTCACCCTACAGACTCTTATCAGGAATTGCTAGTTCGTCTAACTTGCTTATAATCAGTATTTGTTCAGGTGACATCCTTATTCTTACCTGTCAACTGACAGTGCTTCAGGTGGATTGGCATTATCATGGGCGTCTGTCACCCGATCCAGACGCAGTACAATGGATTATATAAATTGCAACATGATCTAAACCCATTCCCAAGCGCTTGCGCCAAAGGCTTTACGTTTTTTACATTCTTTTACTAGGAGACATCAAAGTAATTAAATCCGATCTAAGGTCTTTCATTCACTGCCATGTTATTGTGAACTGCATCCCATCTCTAAACCTCTACGACAGGTAAGACAAAAGGTTAAAAACATACCTATCCAAACTATCCTATTCTACTATTCAAATGGTCTCCCTACATTATGTACATATTTCTTGGCATAAATCCTTGGTAAACTGGGTTCTTTGTAGAAACTCTGGGTAAGTATGTAAAGATCTCTTTTCAGTAATTTCTCAAAGGAATTCTTATCCGATATATCAATTAATCTAATGCCCTTTTTATAGATTATCTTGGAACAACTTCATCACGTTCTAACAACGACCTATATTATATAAACGGCTTACACTTTACTATATTATTGATGGAAATTAGGTTTAAATGACGTGCTGGAACATCAGTAATGAACATCAATGTTCTATTGAGGGTGGGTCTTACAGTAGAAAGGCTTTGAATAAAGCTTCGTTGGATGACATGGTCTCGATCATTACCGGTCATTCTGCTGATGGTCACGTGACCAGAATAAACCAGGTAATCATTTATCGAGATGACCAAGCAATAACATTTCTGGCATTACCAGCCCAAGGGGAAAATCTGTTTGGCAAATTCATCAGGGATCTCTTTCAAACATTGCCTAACCATGCAGACTAATCAGTTCTGTTGTTTTTAGCAATACTATCATCAGCTCAAATTTACAGAGAAGAAACGTTGTAAGTGATTTTGGAGAAATGTTACGCGAAACATTTAAAAGTGTTAAACTAGCAACACATGACTGCTCACACCTTACGATTTTGGGTAGTATTAATACATTACATAGATTTAGGTATAACGTACTAGACTTCAAGATACCAGGGAGTTGCTTTCGAGTTTGATTTGCAAAGTTTTGTGTGGCCATTATGTAATCACAGTAAATCTAAACTTGAGCGAGTGGGAGAAATGGGCTTTGCTATCGATCAATATAATAAACGTATTAATATTCTACAAATAGGATACAATCGCGTTGCTTTCAGCTGTGTAAAAGCGTCAGCTAAACATTTGAATAATGGCTATTGGTACAGATCGAGATTAGAACGGAAGAACTTTAGAGCAAGTGAATACTGCCTGGGCCGGTTTCTTTTAGAACTCTGCAATAATGAGACAAAATGTTCGGATTCAGGGGTCAGACCCGCCGGAAGGCATTCGTAGAATGTCCATATACACGATAAAGGACGACAACCTGACAACTACGTATATGAAAATGAGGCCCTATATGAAATAGAAATGAAATGAAATGAAATAGCCCTATATAGTTGATGACGGGTTAGCGTGTCGGAGTTATTCACGTACTAATTCACCGAAACGTTTGTTTGCTCTTCCGAATAGATAAAAACTGTCAACAGTGTGTAGTGAGTGTGATGCAGCTGCCTCAAATGGGCGGTCATCATGGGTAAAGTATAACGTGTTGTGCAGATTTTCTCCTCTGAACTGCTATGTGCCCTCGAGGGCAAGGTTCGTAGATTTCTTACAACACTCAATTTAAATAAACCTCATTACAGGCCAACTCTACAGGTTTCCTCTTCGATGGTTTGACAATCTGTTGGCAAAATGAAAACCAATCGACAATTGTCGTTGATTATGCCCAAATGCCGTGCCTACAAGAGATCGATGTTCAATGAGCCTGACATTACATTGACTTGAATGGCACGATATAGTTTCGCAAGTATTTGAGCTAACTGAACACATTGAGACACAGATGAGAATACATCTATCTTGTTAAAAAGAGCGCATTTATTTTTCTAAATTCCAAGCATCAATTTTAAAGTATATTATTAGATGTTTTATATTATTGCAGCTGGAGATGTAAAATTCAAGGCCCCAAAACATGTCCGCTGTTTACTGCAATTTAACATAAATATCTGCAAGTACATGTAGCAAACGTAATAAGACATGCGGGACGTGTTCATTTCTTGTCTTTTTAAACGTCTGTCCACAAAATGCTTGGAAGCTATGAGGTCGTAGAATATAGCGGAGTGCAGCCCATTGCGGAGAGTGGAATCTGTTCTAAATTGACTACATCGCTATCACCAAGGACGATCTATCGAACTATTCCAACTTATCACCGCTGGTTGAACAAAGTAAATAAACGGATGTCTATATAGCGAGTGCTTGATTGGTGACCAGATGCACATTGCGAGATTATTTACAAAGTGCAGCAAAGAGTTAGCAGTTATTCAAGTCAATAGAATGCGTTTCATGCGGTTTTATCAGTCATGGAGTCGAATGTCTGCACAATCGGCCAGAGTTTCCATCAGTAATTGATTGATTTGTATGGTCGTCAATAGCCCATAATACAAGTTTTGACATTCAGTGTGTGATCTGACAATATCATCGGACAAGCATGACCCAGGCCAGAGTACAGTTAGCTCATTAGTATCAACCACAAGAAGGAGATCAATAATCTGAACGTGTATTAAACTGAAATCACCAGCCTTCCTATTATGTAACTTCAAAACGTGAAAGGGAGAATGTGGTACTAGAAATATAAGAGGCATTGCCAACTACAGGCAACGTAACTATATATCATGTTTCGCCTAGATCTGATGTAAATAGCAAATTGAAATCTGACGATACAGGAATGACATGTCAATCAGAAAAAATCGATATTGAGTAATTGCATTGTCGCGTTTTCTCGTGGGCCGACAAATTTTATTAAAGAGGGCTGTGCGGTTAACGCATCTTGTCGTCCTTTACATATTGTCCTCTAACCAATTTGCTTACAACAAAACGATACGAGATATCTTCTTATCATGGGAATCCGCAGATGATGACGTGTCATGCAGCAAGTTATTGGTATTGTATCAGTTCACCTACAACTGAGATCTGTTTCTTTCTTTACAGATTACTGTTCAGAATTCAGAGGCGTACTCTTGTATATTCACTTTGCCTTAGGTCTTTTCTTGTGTGCTCCCATCAACATGTCAGGTGTCATGCTACTTTGTCCTGAAAAGATTTGCGGGCACCTTGCAGATGCTCGTGGGGTTCCCGCGGGTTCTGTCCGGTTTCCTATCACCATAATGTTGGCCACCGTCGTATAAGTGAAATTTTCTTGAGTATGGCGTAAACACCCATCTAATAAATAAATAAATAAATACATCATATTACTTTGCTGTTAATTTAAAGTGAGGATAATCAAGTCAGAATCAATACAAATGTAGCCCTAAGAGGCGCATAATCAGAATTGGAAACCGCCAACTTCTTTTCACATGATTCCGTTGGCATACTCGATTGTGGATTATACCCCAGGGATTTACACCGTTAATTCCGCGACAGACAAAGTGTGTTGTATTTTAATTTACACTGTTAATGTAATAATGATCAGAAGTAATTAATAAGAAGATACAGATCTGGAGATTGATATTTCAATGTCGACAATACATTATATATATTCATGTTTTCTCTGATGATGTTGATGGCAACTAATAAAAACTATTTTATATTTGAGAGGAAAAAACTAGTTCTACCTTGCACTCCAGTCATTTGATTCGAAATGGCATGAAGTTTGCATGCAGCCCGAATCTCTTGGCCAGTTATCATGTAGTTAGTTATTGGTATTGTTAAACCCAGACACGGTTACTGTCAAAGGTTGAAAAAAAATTATAACACTAACTATTGCCATATGTTTTGTAAAACTGATATATACGAAATTTTACTGCCCATAGAGACAATAAACTTTCTTATTTAGGCTTCACAGCTAAACGATTGGAAGGTCTATATTCCTATCGTACAGAAATATTAAAACTGAGTATTTGAGAGGCAGATAGTATGATACCAAGGTAGCTAAAACTGGATATAGCAGGCAATTGAAAAATAACAACAAAAACATATTTATATTCGACTTGACTCAAAGTGACACTGGAATTTCGTCTTGCTGAGCGAGTAGCTAAATTTGAGAAGAACAGTAATAGTTACGATGTTTACATGATAACCGTGCGCTGGAACTAATCCACATGTATGTCCACGTTCACCTTCAAAGTCACATCTTATCCAACCCGATGAAGATTGGCATGAAATATTTAACATCGTCGTCCAAAACGAACGACGATCTTCATCCGTCTAATGGGTTTTTAAAAACCATGAATAAAAAAAAACAACTTCTGTGCTCCATAAATCTACAGATGATCACTGAGGTGTTTTTGTCAGGAACCTATCTCTGTAATAAGCTACCAAGGCCTGCAGCAAGTTTGGTTAAATTTGCCCAAATGGAAGCCTACAGTTTCATCGCATTAAGGACATTGTTCAGCACGATAAGGAAGTCCATAGTTGTGGTTAATACCGGTAGTAATTATATTCAATTTGTATTCACAACACTCACACCCAATGGCTAAGGATCCTTTTCCACGAAAAAGAAACCCTGCCTTAGTAAACAAGCGGAAGGAGTACCAGGCCAGGAGTAGCCTCTAAACCATTCACGTCTTTGGCACGACACTACTGAGTAAGGCTTCTCACTGAGCCTGTGACGACAGGCGTACACTTGGCCCTAAGCTGAATCTTATGGATCTATTTCCGCCATTTCGTCAATTTAAATGAAATGAAAAGCTGTGTTTTGCTCAATTGAAACAAAGAATTCTGTTGCCATATAATCTGGCACAGTGCTGCGCTAATTCACCTTAAGATGTTTTTTTTATTTTAGATGTGACTAATTCCAACACCAACACTGAAATCGCCAGAAATGTAATGAGATTTACACCACATGAATTGGTCTTTGGAATGCGATCGGTTTATTTCATTAGTATGAATATGTTGATTAAAGCAACAATCGACCAGTGATGTGCAGACATACTAGAGCACGTAAATCTCTCACCTCTAAAGGTTCTGGTCACAGTCATGGTTACGTACACCTATGGTATGCACCGAATAAGCTGAAAATAACTCACTTCGCTCTAATTATCTGCATATTACAACCCATGATTTTGTCATGTATTCTTCGACTGATCCTTCTTTCGTTGAGCTTTTGTAGGATATTTAAGACATAAATGGGACAGAATTCAGTTGTCCCACACTAACCACCGACAGAGAGCTACTTTCCGAGCGTGTGCATACCATACGTTATATGATGTTCTTTTAACTCGATAGATGTCCGCACATTTGTCGATGTATTTCAGTGACTGGTTTTTGTATTAGTAAATGAACATTTTTTCACCCCCATACATATGTTGTCTACAAGTGAACAAAAGCTGTCGGTAGTGGAAAGATTTGTATGAACCGGGGTAATCAACTTAAAAGAATGCAAATCGTTCATAAAACAGGAAAGATACTTCAGACTTTCCCAGCACCGAGAACATCGTCTGATGATTTCTAAGCCCAAGCCTAATACCAAAGACAGACTCGTGTCTGAAAGTTACTTAGTCTAATGAAGATGCCCATACAAGCGTTGGTAGACAAACTGTCTATATTGTATTCACCAACACAAACTTTTGGTTCTTTTGGAAAACGACATTCTTGTCAATTGTTGTGTTTAGGAATTGTTCATCTTTGATTAAGATGATCGAAATATTGTTGGTGCCTTAAGGTGATTTATGTTTTCATAATGCACTTGGACAGCCGAGGCGGGGTTAAGACATTTGTCTTCTGATCGTCGGACAGACGAAATGTTGGTTTAAGCCCAGATTCAGATGGAACGTCTTTGATACACCGACATCTGGAGTTATCGTAACCTTGGCATCTATAAGTAGTCCTCAGCACTCGCAGTGCTTTTTAGCTAGTAATGCATGAAGTTCGCATAAAGCAATTTCTTTAAAGCCATATCGCATATACAATGCACCCTCTCGGAGCGAGGGCGTCAGTTACTTGATAAAGACAGTTGCTTCTCTAGGCAATCAAAGTACATGTCCTCTGCACACGAAAATGAACTCCGTGTGAGTTAAAACACCTCTACGTAAAACTACCTGCTGTGATATATAAAGGTTAAATGATGCTGATATATATGAGACCTAGATCGTGTACTCATGCTGACTAGACAGGCAGCATTCACCAATACCAATTCGCATGTTTCAATTTTTCATATTCTCATTTCTAACAATGCTTCGATACATTTGACCTGAGCGAGAACGTAGAGCATTCTTCTTTTGTGCAGCTTGTTTCTTTTCTTTTTTTTGATTTCCCAGTAACGAAAGGACTCCGGTGTCTAAGTCGTGTCATTTGAAAAAGATTGACCTTTCCCGATGAGACTCCCTTAGGAGAAAAGATACAGGACTATGACTTGTGGCTTGTGCTGGAAATCCATCTCAGAGAGATGACGCAAAACACAACAAAACATTTCTGCGTTGAGTGGATAGGCGTTCGGAAAAAGTAGCGCTTTTCTGTACGCGATTGGAAACTGAGAACACACCCACAGTAACCTTTGAAAAGTGATTGTTTTCTTCACAACAAGCGGGCAAGAAGAGTAACCTTTATATCCTCGATGAGTACACTGCATCCTGACATACAGACACGAATAGTTACTTGCGAATAGTTACAACATCCAGACTATGAATAGCTACAACGTCCACAGACCTGTGAAAGAAGTCATGGAATAATTCATCTACCAAAAGCTATTCGTGCCAAACCAGTAGGCTATTGAGCCAGTAGCTTATTTCACAGAAAGTCTTAAGACTAGGCTTAGACAGGTAACTCAGTTAGCTGACTTGCGCAATTTTGCCTGGTCCGTTTCGCAAAGAAAATATTTGAATCACAACTAAAATAAAATGAAGGAGAAATTATCATCTTTTCGTTTTATTTATACATATTAATGTAATATATTTATGTTTTGAAGCAAATTTAACAATTGTCTTCATGGGTTCTACCAATCAGACTGCTGAAGAGCTGCCATATAGCCGAATATGGTAAGTCTGCTTAGCATTTGACAGTTATTCTTTTGTGAAACAGCCTAGTCAGCTGTTTTTGTTGCCTGCTTACGGTAGTCGGTTAAATGACCTTCAGCTGACTAACAAACCTTAAATGGCTACGGAAGTTTTCGAAACGGGACCCTGAGTATTTCCTTGATTGATTTTCAGGCACAAACCATAACGTTACAGGGAAATTCAGTCCCTCATGAAAAGAATAGAGTGGAGGATTGATGACAAAGGCCATAAGCACGCCCCGGAAAATTACCCACTATCAGCCCCGACAAATAAGATGATTGCCACTGTCGTATGTATCTGTGGACGTTGTCCGGCCATACCTCGGCTTGCACTGTGTACGGAATTTCCACAGCCACTCTACATACACTCAAGGGCAACACTGTGTATTTGCCTTATTTTAAGCCTTATAACACGCAATGTAAGGCTCATCAAGTATTTTACAGTGTCACCCATTTGCAATTTCAGCGGAAGAACAACCAAAAAGTAATCAATATCCATGAGATTTAAACTCAGTGATTTGAATGTCATTTAGCCTACGTAACAGTATTTTTGTAAAATCTGGGAATGCATTGTCCGGAAATAGCATGGCTTTCAAAACCATTGACCATGAGGTAAAACATGGTAAGGCCTATAGAGCATGAGACCAACGTCCTTCCAACAAAGTAAGGGACAGCTGACATTTAGTATATTCTACAAACATGTATATGTACATCATAATACTGGATGACATTTTAAAAATACCATTTTTGTTACAGTGGTTTGGAATTTCAAAGTCTTGTCTGGACGGTTTACATGATTAGTTGGATGCTTGGCCCTGAGATCGCTGCTTTAGAAAGCGATCGATAGAGGTGCGTGTAAATAATCAAATCAGCCATGCAATGTCCAAAAGACATACTGCCAGACAAACAAACACCTATTCAGAGAACCCATTTATGCAGCTGTACTGACGAGTATTAGCTATACCTGCATGTTAAATTCAGTCGCATTCTCCTGAGTTATGCCTACACCCTGTAGTGTATCATCCGCATTTCTATTCATTTCCTTTGTCGCGATAAAACTGAAATATTGTTGAAAGCGACGTTAAAACTTTCACTCACTCACTTCTATTCATTTCCTAATTTTGCATTCAGGTGATAATTTCAATTTGCATGCGCAACTGCAAGGAAAGTTCATACATAAAAAACGAATTTAATAGATAGTTTATTTTACTCTTTGGTATAGAATATATAAGATAGTCGGGATACCCCGTCTAAAATCTATAAAACTGTTCAGTCGCAAAACACAGTTTGCAGTTGTGTCAATTACAGTCCGAAACACAGATAGAGTAAAGAGAGTGTCATAGACGATACCGACATGACTTATTGTAACTTGTGAATTTGGACAGTACAGAACCGTTCTTCCTTAACACAAACTGAGCATTTGCAATTGTGCACACTTTCCCACCGTACCCGGAATTTCCAGATAGTCTTCAAGGGTTTCCTAGAACATTGTTGTTTTGATGTCTAACATTACAGTTGACATAAAATGCATATATTTCCATGTTTTAAACGGATTCTGTTCTAGGTTGATACATATATTTCAACAGATTTACCGCAGTTAAGTTACGATATTCCAGGTATATTAAATGCCAGACTTTGGTTTGGGATGTTTAAGTACATTTACACTAAACAGAACCACAAGCAGTATGCTACACATGTTTAAATATTGCTATATTCGGAGTACTTTACCATCCTCATTGTCAAAGATTGGCTACTGCGCAGCTGCACTGAACCGAATGTAAATTTGATTGGCATATGCAGCCCTATCATGTCTTTAAAAAGTGAGAATTCTTTACATTTCCAAAACCAATTCTAAAAGAACGAAGATTTTTGGACAATCTCCTACGGTGCTGAGTCGAGGGGTTCCCCTTAGTTGTCGAAATAAATGTCCCCACGATTCGTCTTTCTCTTGAATGATATTGACTCAAGAATATCAGGAAATTAGCCGGGTTTCGAAGGAAAGCGACCTACCTTTCTCATATACTGGTTGCGTAATGCAGTAATCTCAGAATGTCTGCTGTGGTGACAGTACGCTACGAGCTGTCAGAATATATATATACTATAGGCCTACGCAGATAGGAGGACGTAAATAGGCCTGTGGCATAATGACGTCCACCCTGATTCTAAACTCAGAGAAAACAGACAATGTCACATTGTAAATGGTTCTACTGCAGTGCAAACACAACCAAAAGAAATAAACTTGGTACTGGACGGCAAACCTTGTTCAGGAATTGTATGTAGATTCACTATTAGGCACGCGCGTGTAAGGAGTGATGTCATTGTTGTACATGCTTATAGAAGAGGAATTTAACCCACGTGACCCACAATCTCATGGGAAGCGTTAACGGTTTCCTGTTCACAATATACAGCATATGATATGTCCTACAGCCTCGATTATGTCATCTCCGTTACGGAGGGAGATAGCCTGCAGGCGTGGGGCAGTGATCCAGGAGCCTCTCACCAATGCAGTCACTATGTGTTCAAGCCCAGCTAATGCTAGCTTCCTCTCCGGTAGCACATGATAAGGTCAGCAACCTGCGGATGGTCGTGGGCTCTCCAGGGCTTTCCCGATTTCCTCCCATCATTAAGATGGCCGTCACCGTATAAGAGAAATATTCTTAGGTAGGGCGTAAAACACCACTAAAATAAATACATAAATATGTCACGAATAGTTGAAGCACAGCCATCAGTAAATTAACAGTCAGGTGAGGCCTCGCTAAAGAGGTCCTAGAAGGCAACTGATGTGCCTCTCCTTCCTCGAAATGACTAAACCATTAATCTAATGTTTAAACTACAGTTCCGATTAACATGGTACTAAAGCCCTATATACAATTTCGATATTAGGTATCAGGGGGATAGTTATGCATGAATTGACTGTATTATACGACAGTGCTGCTGGAGTTTACAGTTTACTCAGTTACACCTACACCACTCTACGGGAAGCGTGTCACAAGAATGACAGCCTTTCACTAAGTAATACCACGGGAATAAAGCCATGGTATCCAAATGGATCGAGCTGTCTACCGCCATTAATAATCATGGTGTGACCAAGTGTGCGTTACCCAAACCACACACATGCCGGCGCTTTTATTCCCAGACTTGAATTTTGTTATCGGTTATCCCATTTCTACGCTACAGAGATGACACATTTCCTGCCTGAACTGTTTCTTTAATTACAGAGTAAACAACGCCCCAAGGTTGCAGAAGGTACTCCAGCGCAAACAATACCACCGCCAAGGCTTTGTCCAGGTCCAAACTCTCGTAGCATCCACTAGTTTGTACCCGTAAGCCATCTGGTGTACAGCTAAACCTATCAGTTGGATTCAACACAGACCTGTTAGCTGGTTACCAGTATTTACCAGATTTTTACCTTTGGCAATAGGAGGTACTCAAAACGACTGACCTATATCCCACCCATACAAACTACCCCGAGGGTAGATCCACTGTGGTTTACATACCAGAAAGCTTTGACACCCTTAAGCCTGCTTGGAATGGTTGTGCAAAATACTTAACACCTACAGATGCAAATGCCTTACTGAATACATTTAAGAGCTTGTTTTGCAGATTCTGTAATTGGAACACATCCTGATTGGCACCAAGCAGATTTGTTGTAAAATAGCTCCGCCTTTGCTAGAAAATACTAAGCCCCGTGTAGTCAATGAGGACCATTGCCGAGCGGCATTGAGAGAGCACTAAAGCCAACAGCAATCTGACTGAAGACATTAGCCCATTGCCACATAACAGACATTCTTAACAGGAGCTGATTTGTCCATCCACGTCGAAGCGACAACACTGCGTAAGCGACTGACCATTATTTTAGGACTGTCTCTATCTCGATTATCTGAATAACATTAATAGGCTCGATTGCTTAGCAGCTTTCCTCATTATCTGAGTGATGTGTCCGTGAAAGACTACACTGAAGGCACCAAAAATTCCAACCAGTAACAGTGTTGTGACAAAGTGCAGACTTGTGCTTCGTTCTTGTACATACCAAACCCAAAACACCTCAGTATACACATCTGACCAAAACAATTTAGGCTGGAGTATGAGATGCCGTGAGTTTCATTGCCAGAGTGGTTGTAGTCTTTTTTCGCAGTACGATTTATGAATAATTCTGTAGGCGACACCAGGATTTGATCTCAGGTCTCCTGAATCGAAATACATCAGTCTACCAACATAGCGAAAGGAAACTACCCAGAACCTATAACCCCTCAAAAGCTGGCCCCGTTCCTACACGGTACAGAGAAAAGGCATTCGACCCCGTTACATTGCTGGCGATGAATATCTTGGCGTGCTGACGCGGAGAGATTCGGAGAAGATGGTTATCCGCTCAAAACTATGATTATGGGAATACAGATTTATTTATGTAAGCTGTCACGTTAAATTAAAAAATATGATACACCAGGTGTAACATTTTGTCCAGTAAAGCTAAAACCACACTTGATTTACTTGTAGGTATTGCCTCGAGAAACAAAAAATATCATCAAAATAACAACTCCAGTTTCCAGGCAAAGCCAGGAGACACGAGAATTAAATATTTAAGTCTCAGATGGTAGTCCATGTTAAAAAGTTGCTGACATCGATGGATAGGATCAAATGTGCCTCAGATGCGATTTGAAAGTCCAGTTTTCTATTACGAGTCTATAAATAATACGTTTATATACATCTTCACTTGTATTCAATGCACCACGACAAAAATTATTCTTCTTGCCTGATTAAGTTAGCTGTGACTTACAGTACACATTCCCAGATTTTACGGGCTTTTGAAGCAAGTAGAAATTATGCACTCTTTATTATTCTTCTCTTAAGTCTTCTCCTCGCCATTCGCCTATTGGCAGTATGTGAATGTGAAGTTATCATAATTGTTGATTAATTTGAACAAGTAGGATTGGTTTTCGTGAGGATTTACATAGCAATTCCCAGTTTAATGTATTCACAATGTCTACATGTACCTCCATTCACCGAAAACTGGTAACTCCTTTATACCAAAATAGCGTTAAGCTCATGCACGTTTCCTTATATGGGAATTGATGGCTGCTACTAACGATCGCTGGTTTGAATGGTTTGCGCAAAGTTAGAGTATTTTGCACATTTGCTGCTCTTATATAATGGCATTTCTCTAGAACCAAGCTTCCGGATACTTTTGTTCCAATTTGTAGGACTAAACGTTATCTCCGTGTACAAATTATCACAGCTTGACTACTCCTGTTTGAATCAATGTATGAAAAGTAAAGTCTACTGACATTGTGCCTGGGCTGGAGATGATTAGTGTCCAGGGTCAGTAACGATATTAAAGCCTTATTTGTTTGAACAAAGACGACTATATTAAGTTTGTGAAGCAAATGTCGGACTACAATTGCACGGAATCAGTCATTCTGGGTCGGTAGTCAGAAAGCTAAGCCATGAAATCTGTGCAAAGCGTAGTTGAACAAGTCTTTCCTTGTCTGGTGGGGTTTGCTTGGACAAAGCCTTTATTTGTATTAGAGCACAATGAAACGACTGGTCTCCTATTCGTTCCCACAGATATCCTGTTTCAACATGCAAACAAACATTAGTTCCCCAAGCCTTTCCTTGTGGGTTTTAAATACCCACCCAGCCGCCATCTTGTGTAGCTCAGCAGAGTATACTCTTTTGTCTATCATATGTAATTCCCAACACGTTAACAACACAGCAATAAGGAAGTAAATTAGTGTAGAACTATCATTTCAAAATAATGACAATACAAAAGACAGCGGTATGGAGTGTAAAACTTGCCATTAGTCATGGGTTTTGTTTACCTTCTCATGTAAATCACGAACTTATACCCCTAGCACAATGACGTCAGCTGCTGAAATACGCAAAACAAAAAAGTGCAGTCATATTATTTACAATTTCATGAGCATCAGTAGTCTAGAATTACTCCAAAATGCTATCTAAACACATTTAATACAGTTTTACATGAAAAAAATCCACAGGAACTAATGCAGAAGCGAAGCAGTGCGGGCAACATCGGGGTTTTTCAAGAAAATCTGATAATGGCAGCTTTGATGCCAGTGCTAGTACGCAAGGTCTAAGAAACTGTCTCACAACATGTGGTCGATCTATGATCAACCTTCAATCATGGGGACCCAATTATCGTAAATTAAATGCCTTCAGCTCGGAGATAATATTGTAGCAGATGGCTTGTACACCGAACAGTAGGATGAAGGTTTGAATGTAAATCAACGCATCTAGGATATTTCTTTTACAGCTTTAAATTCCAGTTTCATTGCTTGAGAAAACTTATTTTGGTTGTTGTTTTTAAGTAAATGAAATGAACCACTGACAGGAGTTTAATTTGAAATGAACTTTAAAATGCTGGTGTGCACATTTAGAGCATATTTCTTATCGCTTTGCATGGATCGGTGGTCGCCTACTCGTATATCTACTGAAATAATAAGATCAACTGAAGCCAGTTTATTGAATTACATTCAGGTGAACCTGTGCATACCCTGGCAATTATCCACATTGGTAACGTAAATTGTCTTTTCAGTTAAATGTGAGCGTGTCTCGACCGAATGTGTCGTTGGTTCCATTAAAAGTGCTATGTGCCTTCGAGGATCCATTCACGTAGTATAACTCCGCGTAAAGGGCTATTTCGCACCTCACCAAATCGATGAAATGGATCAGTACTGGTTTGCTATACCCGTACAGTTATTTTGCCGAAAATGTGTCATGGTTGATATTAGATTAGTCACCATTTTTCTCGTCTTGCCGTCAGAAATGTTCTGTAAGTGGCGGGTTGGAGGTCTTCCTCAGTGGGTCATGCCTAAGAGACGTTAACCAGCTTTTACTTACAAACATACTGACAGAATCTAACGGCGATATAGTGTGTATGGATGGCAACAACCCTAGCAACTTCCCCGAATACATTGCCCAACTTGTTAAAACGTGGTAGCCAAGCTCGTGGCGTTGTTTTCACAAGCTCATATCGGTGCTCTGTATCACAGTTGTCAGACTGAAGAGGCACATGATGTATACTAATGAGACCGACAATTGGCTGACGCTCTGGCAACACAGTTCATCATACCGGCCAGCATTAAGCACCGCGGACGCCTCTGGGACTTGCGTGTAGCACAATTGAACAGCAAAGTGACACGCCTACAGCAACACGAAATAGCTTTAAAGAATCTAGCCCAGAAGTCCACAGCATGATGCATGTGTTAATTTGATAAAGTTAACCTCTTTATAGGGACAACGAAAATGTGCTAACTGATTTTGGTTCATTGTAAAACATTAGATACGTGATGTTGTTGTTGTTGTTGCTCTTGTTTTTTCAAAGGGGGGCTGTGGTGTCCTTTGGAGAATGATATCATGCTCTCTACATTGACACAAATTACTAAACATGAAACTGTGCTAATCTAATCAAGGGCCATATAACGACGTTTGACTGACGGGAAAACTTTAAATCTCGATTCCATTGGCAGTTTATGTCCCCAGGTATTCAGCAGTCGATATATTATCTTTGCAGCATATCGATTGTTGAATGTTGCCATTTTAACTCACAATGTATAAAATTAAGCGTTTTAATTTTAAAAATTTTAAATTTGGAGTTAAGTCAGCTCCGTTTTTGTGTTTCTTTTTGTCATAGGCCCCTGTGTAACACAAATATTAATATCCTGTTTCCCACAATTTAGCACTGCATACGTATGTAGCTCACTCCTCCACTTTAATGTGTGTAGTTCTCTGACAAAGTTGTTGCTCAGCGATGGCTTGAACATGTGGTCTTCCATTTCACTTTCAGATTCCTAAGAAGGGTTCACAAGACTGGTAATGCCACTGATAGGCTAACTATACTAAGAGTAAACCTATAATTGCAGTTTCGCACTACCTCCTTACTTGTTAGTAAATGTACTTCAACGTTTCCATCTTCCTAATAAGCTTTGTTAATTTTAGCTTGACAGTCATTGAGATGTACACATTAAGCAGTATTTATAAATTGTTGTGATACATTTATTCTAGTTAAAGACGTTTACGGCACTTAATGACCAGGAGGCATCGACAAATTATCTCCGCTAAACCAGGCGACTCTAAATTTACAGTATTGACTAACTCGTACAACTGCACCTTTGTAACAAATTAACCTTGACACCTGCCGTTTCAAATTCGAATCTAAACCGGGAAACAACAGTTGTGTTTAAAACCTCCCTCTACTAATGCGCTATAATCAACGGCCTCCACATGAGCTTTTACATGCTATAGTTTTTAGTAAAGTTTATTTATTTATTTATTTGATTGGTGTTTTACGCCGTACTCAAGAATATTTCACTTATACGACGCCGGCCAGCATTATGGTGGGAGGAAACCGGGCAGAGCCCGGGGGAAACCCACGACCATCCGCAGGTTGCTGACATACCTTCCCACTTACGGCCGGAGAGGAAGCCAGCATGAGCTGGACTTGAACTCACAGCGACCGCATTGGTGAGAGGCTCCTGGGTCATTTCGCTGCGCTAGCGCGCTAACCGACCGAGCCGCAGAGGCCCCCTTTTAATAAAGTAACATGAAATCCAACGGTACTGTTTTATACTATCCCATATAAAGCGTTTTCATACATTTACACATTAGATATGATATTTTTAGCAACCGCTCCTTGGTTGACATCACATCTTCCAGCTTTTTGTAATGGACATAGTATAAAAATATTGGAATGAAACGTTAAAAAAGCTAACCACTCTATGGAATGAAAGTAATGAGCACACTTGCGTGGGTTGTTCGCTCTGCATATAAGTGCAATATAAGTTAATATAAGATATGTTTTTTTTTCCTTTACGTTGACGCCACTTTCATTTTTATTCTCTATATATGAGTTAAAAACCGAAAGGCTGCAAATGTCATGTGGCAACAAAACAAGCGAGTATCTGTGCAACGTGGTCAATGAAATACAAAACTGAACAATAACTTCAGTAGGGAGGGAGTTGAGAGTTGAGTTATGGAAACATCTAAATCTGAATCACCTAATCCTGAAAAGCACTATATAAAACCAAAGTCGTAATATGACGAAAATAATCTTAAAATCCACAATAAACCCCAAAACTTGAAATCTTTCATTACTTTCTTGTGTAGAGCTTTTTTTCCACCAGGGCCACCTGTTGGGTTATTGCTGGCTCATTTATATAATGCGTCGGTCTCGCCGCAACCGATCCGCAACTTAATTAACGATGTCACAAGCTTGAATCCAACTCCGGTTGATTCTTCTTCGGCTGTAAGTAAAGATTTGTTAGATAATTGTTTAGTACGATATTAACCTCAAGCATTTGCACTATTGTTTATTTGTAAAGACGAAAACATAAACTGCACCTGCGGGTCGAAGCTGAGGCTAACATACAGAAGCGTTTAGCGTGCTTAAAAATGCATTGTGTTATTGTTGTTTGTTGCGATTGACATATTTATTGGTTCAGTTACTGGTAATAAGTAGTTAAATTAAGTCAGACTCAAAGTCACTTTGCCCTTTCTCTCATAATTTATATGACGAATGAAACAATAGTCCGAATGAAAATTTGTATGCATTTGTTTACAATTGAGACTGGCTGCAGCCATTGCCAAGACGTTCCTCGTCATTTACTCCTAATGTAACACATCATGGAACGCGCTGCCAAATGCCGATAAAATCAAAAATACCTGTTGTAATGCTGTCAATTTGTACACGGCACAGATTAACACTATAAGTTGTCAATTTACAACCACAATAAGTGGAAATGACATAAAGAGCGAGTAATACTTGGCATGAAGGCTGGGTTCAAATCTAACAAAGTATTCTTAATGTGATTTTTATAAAACAAAAAACAGAAGTGCTTTGTAGTTTTTATTTATATTCACGGATTCTGATGGAATAAAATAATTGTATAATTGAGCAAATTTTTAACTGTGGCTGAAATAAAGCTCAAGCATTTGTCGCTAACCGTCACTAATTGGTAGCGTGTGGAATCCGTTAGATCAACAAATAGCGCCTTAAAAACGCCAGTGATTCCATAGAACGGTTTTGAAAAAGAATCCGTTTTTGCACCAGAGGCTCTAATCGTGCAATAACCAAAGCTTGGACGCTCCGAGTGCGTGATTTCTGCCAAAGTAATGTCACGGAGTGATTCAAGAGGAACAACATCACCAGCAATGTGAAGAAACGAAATCGCTACAAGGTTAACGTTGCGAAGCTTCGTCATTCCTCAAACAGTCAACGTTTGCTGCTACCAATGTTTATTTTCAGAGTTTTTTCTATCTCAACCAAAACGCAAGGTACCAGTAAAGCTTGTGCTGCCTAAAGACAGGCAACGAAACAACGATATAAATCAACTGGATTTCCATTTTGGAATACCTAGAAAGAGAAAAACCTTGCCTTGCTTTTTGAGGACGCATGAAACTTAAAATGCTGTAAAAAATGACTACTGGATTTTTATGTACGTGTATGTTATGGGTCTTAGAAACACAATAGGATGACGGGTAATTTTATGAGTCACTTCACAGCGTGAATGATAAATAATATGCACGTTGATACGTAAATATTTCGCATATATGTATTTGTTCAGATAAATAACCTTGCACGCTCATGAAATGTCAGTAGTGTTTAAAAGCAAATATTTCATCTTGATGATTTGTGGCATTGATTTTAATTTAAATTACTCTTTCTTCAAGGCTATTCATTAGACTTCAATGTTGTTTGTAGTTCTAGAAAGAAGTTAGAGTGTGCTCATTAATCATTCATTTATATATGTTTGCTGGTCGAGCAAAACGTTGAAACTGTCGCTGTGATTTGCCGGGTACCTGAAAACCTATCCGACAAGCAAAGAGTAGATTCATGACATGACATGACACCTTACTCAACAATAGTCTAACAGTGATATGGAACGAGCCCTTTAACCATCAGAACTTTAACTGTCTAATCCAACGAAGTCCCTAATTCATAGTTCATGATTAAACTTCCGGTGTATTTGCAGAGGATGTCTGCTCAGCAACTATAGACAAAGACAGATAAGACGGTGACCCCTGATTACACTACAAAAAGTTACTGTGTCTTTCATCACTGCCTTGAATGGAACCTTATTAACATATACTTTCTGTCGCCTTTTCTCGTAGACTAGCTGAATGAGAGGTATAGTATAGTTTCGGCTGTAGCATCGATTTAATCACCAGAAGGCATGTGAAGTGACAAATACCTAATTTAAGGGAGATGTTTTATTTACCGGTACAATGAGCGCTGAATGATAGGCCGATTCCAGATGGCAGGGTGCCAGTTAAAGCGCATCATTATCTCGGTAAAGTCGGAACATAGCAGAATACAACTTCCGACACCTGGCGATGGAAACGGGCAGCTCTTTCCCGGGGGGACAGGCGTTCGAACACGGGGCTGTCGACAACTATTCGGACACTTCTCTTTTTCCTCTTCCGTCCTCTATTTCTATGCGTATTTCTTAGCGAAATAGATAAAAACATGTTACTATTCTAACCGATGCTGTGATGTTGTCCAACATATAAAAAGGCTCTTAACGCTCTTCTTCAGGCGCAAAAACAGCTTTAAATTATAATTTTCATATTGTCTCAGCGGCCAGTGCGGAAATTAAAAAGCCAGCTGTGGTGACGTCAACGATGATAGCTCTAAAAACAAATTTCGAATTGGTGCCGCTAAGCTGGTCTCTTTTTCCCAGTATGTTATTTCCGAACACACTGGAAAGGGATTATTAAGAAACATATTGAGAAACATCTTTTTGGCATATCTTTTTTATTTTCCTTCGAACCATACCTAACCTGCAGATAGTCGTGGGTTTCTCCCGGGCTGTGCCCGGTTTCCTCCCACCATAATGATGGCCGCCTTCTCATAAGCGAAATATTCTTTAGTACGGCGTAAAACACTAATGAAATAAATAAAAATAAATCAAACCATACCAGTCCTTTTATAGTACTTTTTGATGTATCCTTAAAATCATATTAACTGAGTCAATTCGAAATTCATAAAAAATCATGTTCAGGCATGCTACACATAGATTGCTTGTGTCCTCTTGTGTTTGTATCAGCCCGCTTTTGTGTCACCTCGTGTTTGTGTCGGCTTGTGTTTGTGTCAGCTCGTGTTTGTGTCAGATCGTGTTTATGTCGGCTCGTGTTTGTGTCGGCTAGTGTTTCTTTCACTTTGTGTTTGTGTTAGCTCGTTTTTGTTTACACACATATGTCGCATCTGGATGTACTTAAGATGACGCTATGTTGCTTCAAGACATGGTCTCATGTATTTCATATTTTTCACAAAAACAAACATTAAGGTATCGTGCAAACTGCGTTTGTGTTGGATGCTGTTGATGAAGCAAGTATTTGACAAGTTTACAGTGAACGCTTGCTCGATTGGCAGTCTAAGTCCTGTTTTGTACACGTCTCATGTATTTTTAATCGTGAGTCATGATTAGGTGTCTAAGAAATGATATTATCCAAATACATTGGCTTTAATAATGTGAAGTAAAAAGCCCAGATACCTGTTGTAATCCCATGTACTAGATTGTGATAGGCAGTGACTTCGCCATCAACGGGACAAACTAAAAGTCATTAACGTCCCTTAACGTATCATCAAAGAGAATATATAACGTAAAATGCTGACAATTTTCACGCAGTGGATTCCATTGTGAGCTTGTCTTTCATGTAGCTAAACACAGATTATGTCATTAAAAATTCAATGCAATGGTCTCGAAACGACAATCTTTCTAAATAAGAAAGATTAGGCGGTAAATGAGTTGCGGAAGTCACTTAGCATAGCAGGTTAGTTATCACCGAGCTGTCTAAAGGCAAAAGATCAGAGTGACTTGCAGTCCATCAACACCAGAATAATGATGGCCGTGAACAGAGAAAATAACTTTTTAGCAATTTGCATGCATGAGTTGAACGTCATTTGGAGGTGTATTTCCTCGACGAACAATTAATAATTTACAACACTGCCCAAGAATAAGCCATTACGATATTTGCAAAACATTTCCTTCAATAAAGTTCATCACTTTGTGCTTGTAGAAGCAAAGATAAGCAATTTTAAGAACATTACAGTATTCCTACATAAATCTATTTCCCTGACAAAGTCTTACACTCCTAGCAAGACGCGTCAGCTGTTATGTATTAGCTGAAAATTGACGTTTTCTTAACTAAATATCACTGAAAGGTTGTACGACCGTCCAGGAACATGCATAGTTAAAACTGACATGTTGATTTTCTTCCGCAGTTATCTCATTCTCTGCATATGAGCACAGCAGAATATATCATATAAACTTAGGTTTTAATTATGTGTAATAATTGGGAGCAAATCTTTCTCGCAATTTCAAATGTAGTAACAAGACCAACCACGGTTATTCGACTCATATATCTGATGAGGACGTCCACGTATATAAAATATATCGCGTCTCCGCTGATTTTTTGTGCCATCGGTCAAGTACAGAACCCTTCTTTTCAAGAGCAGTAGTAGACTTAGCCCTGTATCAGTTTCTCGCAGAATTACATAGACGTAGCAGGTTGCATCCACTCTTCAACAATTTTCATTAATTGCCATTTAAATCCAGAGAATGTCTTAGCCTTGACAGGTGACGCCAGCTGAATTTGCCCCTTCCATGGAAATTAACTCATCTATCTACCCTTATCTACAACCCTACCAAAGCCCATTCAATCTGAGAGACACATCGAAGGTTAGTCGAGATCGCGGTAATTGCATACCAACCTCACCAACGAAAGAAGTGTAAACTTTGGTCTCTTAACTGGTTTATATATATTTGTATAAGGGATTAGTATAATTAATTCAAAGTCATCAAAACGAATGAATGACCGATTGAGGTTTAACACCAGTATATCAGCTATATCGTGTTGAAAACATGCTGGAACAACGACAGAGTTATAGTTTTTCATATGAGAAGGAAATCATTCACAATTGAAAAGAAAATAGATCAGATAAGAGGACAAACAGTTAAAATTCAAAACGCACATTCAGTATTTTGTATACATGTCAGAATATTTATTTACAAATCAAATGTATATCATATAGACTAATGACCTACAAATATTTACTGACAACATCGATAGCGATGCTGTCTAATAATTGACATATACTGTCATATGAATAGAACTTTTGCCAAATATGTTCAACAAAATGTGACGCGCTTGGTGCCATAGTATGCAGTACTGAACACAATCAGGAGAATCGAGAAGAAAAATTTTGTGTGAAGCAAAGAATGTCCAGTACGGCATCACGTTGTATGTAACTACCTGGTCTCGATGACACACATCATGGAAGTAAACATCGCAGCCAATCGAACGGTAAGGGTTTCATCAAAAACTCGAAAACGTCGTACTTACAACGGTAAAACACAGGAAAGATGACACACTAATTTTACATCCCTTGTCACGTTTGTGGGGTTAGCCATTGGTAACCTTTGGTGACCCCTACATGAATTTCTTACTCGTATAGCTTGGCGATAATAATGAAATTCTCAGTCATAACAAGCAGTATTGGATACAGTGCTAGATACCAAACAGGCCATGTTAGATACTACTTATAGTATTATCTGCTCCACCGGGGACTAAATTCAGAATTTTGAGGTGGAAATGAGTTTGCGTGTACTTAACATTTACTAAACTAAGCTTTAGTATTTACTGTGCTTTCAAATTGCAATGCAGCAGTTATCTAATATATATTTAGCCGGCATATTTGAAGCTCTGACGCTTAATAACGAAAATATATTGACAGGCTATGATTAAAACGTACTCGGCAGCCTGTAATATGGCCTGTCGAAACATGCCTATGTATAAGCTGGAATTCTGGCATGTCAGCTAAACCCAACGCTTAGCTGCCAGGGTTAGAAAATTCCTCTCATTCTAACCTCTTCTAGTGATTTACCAAGGTTACCTTCGAGCAGTGAATAATGGCCACATGTATCGTGTGTTCAGCAGACACAATAGTTTCCTGTGGAATGTAATGGTCTCCGAAACTCTGTCTGACACATACCGGAACCACCCTAGGGCGGATCCTTACCTCGCTCCGGCATTATGTTGATCCTTCATAACTAATAGCAACGACGTGTGAGCCAGGGGTTAATTTCATTCTATAATGATTATCCGTATAAAAAATAATAATACAAAAACGTGCTGTTACGAGTAATACACCTTTGTCTCTTTCCTCGACACACTTTGATTTGTACAATGCACCAGTGACTACAGGAGTCACAAAGGGCGTTAACTTTAGTATTGATGAGCACAGTGCAGTTAGAACAAAGCAGCGACATACGCCCAGTTAGCCCTGTACATCACCACATGAACACAATACACAAACTCTGCATCCAGTAACTAAGAACCGTTAAACTGTACACTCTTTATTCGTGGCCAAAAATACAAGGTAAATATTTTAAATGTTGCTACAGGAACTTAAAAATCCATACACAGGAGGAGGAATCTTCGATTTTTGCATTAAATCTATTTTGTCTTGAGTATTTGTTAAGACTTGCTGTAGGTGTGGCGTGTTGTGTGCCCCACAAATGATTTTCATGTTATGGCTTCCTTTACACTTCCTGTGGACAATAATACATGAACGACCTTTTGTTTGCGCATCCACGCGATCGACCCAACCTGCTTCACTTGTTATTGTCTTGTGAAACAAAACCACTCTTGAAGAATTTACAAAACGTTGGCGTTTGTATGAAGCTCACGTCGATCATAACTAGAATGTATTTCAGCCTGTTTTGTTATTAAAATTATCTAACTGATTTTCATTACAAAAGATACATAAGGGTATGTTTGTGTCAACAGTTAACATTGTTACGTTGACGAACCCTCATTGCAAGCCGTGAAATCAATGCTTTTACATTCACAACGCACTACAAACATTTTATTACAAAAGTCTTGATTCCCTGTAATTTTTCCAGATTGAGTTTCAATCAGTAATATAGTCTTTCAAATGGGTTTCTCGAAATTAAAACGGACAGAACCTAGGCCAAGTGTTCTGTTTGTACTCTAATGATGTGGTCTGAGCGATATCATAGGTCGTATGACAGATCTGTCTTATTTGGAACTCCTAGGATCATATGCTAAGCATTGTATTAAACTTTGATTTCAGTCAAAGGTTGCGATGAGGAATAAGCCACTGGTTTGATAGTGTTAAGACATGATGTACACACGGGCTAACCTCACTAACGAAGGAGTTTGAACACTAACAGTGTGGCGATAGATTTACCTTGTGTGCGATTCTGAAATAGGTTTATGCTTTTCAAGAGCGAGTACGGTGTATGCTTTTCAAATAAGGGCATGGTGTATGCTTATCAAATAACGGTAGAGGGTATGTTTCTCAAATAAGTATACGGTGTATGTTTATCAAATAAGTATACGGTGTAGGCTTCTCAAATAAGGGCAATCAGTGTATGTCTCTCAAATCAGGGAACAGTGCACGTGTCTCAGATAACGATACGGCGTATGTTACTCAAATCAGTGTACGACGTAGGCTTCTCAAAAAAGTGTACGGCGTGTGCTTTTCAAATATGTATATGGCGTACGCCTCCAAGATAAGTGCACGGTCTAACCAATTCACCATGGTATATGAAGTAATAGGCAAATGGTAAGTTTTCCACTCATTTTGGAGACATTTATGATGTATTTGTGTCTGTACATTTTAATGTGGTACATCTTAGTTTTCTCCCGAACTGAGAAAATTATTTCTTTTCATTTCTATGTACAGTACAAATATTTGCACTCAATTTAAAGGCATTAGAGCGGATTGACTGCTAGAAAGCCTGGCCATATAACTATGCCACAACATCAAAATGCTGTTAACAGAACACACGCATATTATAATATTTTCATCGTGTTTTATATATTCACAGCTGCTGAGAACTTGATCATGGTAAGAGGTTTTAAAGAGTGTTGTGTGCTACGAAAGAGGCACACAAGTGGGCCCAGATACAAGGCCACTTGAAATAATCAATGCTCTGTATTGTTCGTCTCTTTGCCTGGAAAACTACTTATCATGCAGTACTTAAACGCTACATAAGAACCTATCACACTAAGCTATTTGTGCCAGAAAAGGTTATATTAATGAGCTCTTCCAAGACCATTGTATGTAGACAGAATACCTGAAACTAAAACGTTTGTTAATGAATAGATAAAAAGAGCTCCAGGTGCAGGCGTTTTGTCTAGCTTCCCTGTCTGCATAGCAATCTAACAACTGCAAACATGACTTATCTGCAAATAACGTTAAACAGATAATTCGTTACAGTATGGTACATTCATCTCCATTATACTACAGACTGTTCTGTTCACAGAATAATCCTACACTGAACTGTGTTGGGAGCAGTCCTCTCCACTGGTGCTCCTCCCCTCACGCCTCCAAATAAAAATAAAGACAATCAAATAAAATAAACATTCGCTTTACATTCTCCATTAGAACTTCCATTACCAAATCAACACGTTAATGTATGTTTAAAACGATGTAGGAACAGAAAACGCCCAGTAAGGACATGGGACTTCAACATACCTCAAGTGCAAGAGCAGTATGGTGAGATGGTAAGCGAACCAAATCCGTCTGAAAAGCATCAATTCTGATACCCTATAATGATAAATTATTGACTAAAAGCGGGAATTTTCTTTTTAGTTGGCATCAAAACCGCTTCATTGAACAACGAACTTCCCCAATCGAAAACTATACCAATCATGCCACAAGTTCGTCACTTTTACAATGTCCCTTGGAGGAGACTTGCGGGCTCCACCAGCGGAGAGTAGCCCAGGGGACATTGAGAAAGAATCACATCCCTACTTTTTGCCAATCGATACTCGTTTTATATCCGACACAGAAAGGAAGCCTAAGAGAGAGGTACTTTACGCCCCGACCTGTTATACTTGACGTTACAGCCGCGAACAGACCCTTGACAGAATTCGCTCCTAAATTGTGAGAAAAAGTCAAAAAAGAAACAAAGGATTTCCGATTGTGTGCATACAAATTCATCGAACTGTCTTAGAAAAGAATAAATGGTAAAATGCAGGAGACCGCAGGGGAGTAAGGGTGGTTGTACGAAAAAAACGCCAATTGAAAAAGCGGAACATTTCCACACAATATTATAGTCAATGACATTTGGGATGAGATCACACAAATGAGTGCAACTTACATCCCCTAATAACAAAAGACCCACAGCTGTCAATCAAGGTCATCTTGAAGAGCTTGGCAACTCGGCCAAACCGGCTTTGCTATAAAAGCTCATGTTAACGGATCGGGTATAAACGGGTCTGCTTAAAGTTGTGTTGTCCAAAGAGGTTTTTGTTACGCGAAGTTCAGAAAAAATATGAATCGATTTGCTGCACAGTCAACACGTATTCATGTCCAACCACCTGATGACTGATTACTGAAACGGAATACGGTAACAGAGAAGCACTATGCAACCATAGAGGTGGTGGCCATCAATTTGCTAAATGAGATTAGGCAGTGAGTTTAAAGCTCGGTAGTCGGGGCAAGCTCGGTGGAAGATGTTATCATTCATAATGTTATGGTGTTTGAAGTGCGTAACGCACAGTATGCGCGTTGCCTGGGAAGAACAGCGTGGGTGCACTACAACGATCAACGTGCCGATAAGAACAGGGGAAAAGCTGGACCCTACAGATAATTCCACTCCATTTCCACTCGATGTTATTTTCTTGCCCGATTAATACTGCTTTATTTCATTGCCCTTAAAGCTGCCAGCATAGGTGCAAGTAGTTGTTTTAGGCGTTCAGTCCGATTTTCTCTGAAATCTCTACATAAAAACTGATTACCTACATGTCGATACAGAACTGATTTTTGTCGTTGTCTGTAGTCCTCAACAAATATCCTTATCTCCTGGCAAACAATCAACCTGCCTGCCGATAAAATGGTTCTTTCTTTCGAAACAAGATCGCATCAGGATTCGTCGTATAAAATGCTATGTAATTAATATGGCTGTGTCGTGACACAGGTTGAGGTCCATAAGAATTGTAACAGATAAAGGTAAGAGATTGCTTGTAACTTTGGGAATTGAGTTGCAAGCGCGTTTTCATGGTTCCAGAACGGAAAATATTCTTTCCCTGTAACCGTACAAAGATTATGTATACATCATATTTTTGTATTTTGTTACGGGGATTTCGGTTTATGTCCACAAATAAAAGTATCTGTCAGAAAGAAAGTCAGATGATTCTTCCAAACATTGTTTGCTGTTTCTCAACAAAAATAGAGCAGTTTAGAACATGGCAACACGTCTATGACGGATTAATTTAATTGTTTGTCTTTCTGTTTAATGCAATTTAGCCTAGAGTTCTTGACTTAATGACTGTCAATTTTAATGGTGAGGGAAACCGTGGTCCCGGGGTAAACCACCGACCTTTCCGCAGTTATAAACTTTCCCACATGGGAAGGCATGCGCCATTTTGGTGGAAGGCAATCAGTGTATACTGAATTTATGCGACGGCACCCTCAACCACGTCTTTCCGCCAAGGGTCGAGAACACCGAAAGCAGGGAAATATTGAACGTGAACTGTCTTTTAAAAAGACATGCACAATGATTTCGCTAATGCAATAGTCTTTAAATATAAAAGAGTACGACGAACTATGTAAGAAGAAAAACCAGAGCAGTATTGACACATGACATGTAACCGGTGAAATCCTATCTTTTGTCACAATAGAGGGATTTATTCTGTTCTATGCTCAAAAAGTAGGAACTTACACTTGGCTTAAATAGAACTGCATGTAGGTAAAAGATAAGTAGTGATGATCTAGACGTCAGTGGTCTAGAATTTCCCAGAATGTCGTGATGTCTTTGCATACAATAAAGATCAAAATAAGTACATAAAAGTATCATAAATATACATGTCACATAAAAGTGCCATCTAAAGACGTATGTATCATTGTGTTCGCTATATTTTTATATCACAGATGACACATGTGCGTAAATAAGGGGCAAAGTCGCGAAAGATTGTTCTCTGTCTCAGGCAGTAAACTTCTCTCCCCATCTTGTGACGTTGATGTTATGTTGACAGCAATACAATCAATGTCATCCTACCTTGCCTATTTCCGTGTCGCGCACCCCGGCTAGCAAGCCAGACAATTCTGGGTGGTGAAATAAATTGGATGATGAGCTGAATTCACCGAAGGCAATTTTTTGTGTAAAATTTATTTTTACTTTATACCGTAGAAAGCAGGGAGTTCAGATGACTAATTCATCCAATGATTAATCAAATCTTTTCACGCTTACATCACCGTCTGTTATTTTTGTTCAGAGGAGTTCTTTCTTGCAAAATCCCGTCAAAGTGGCAAAAAGGAGGACGATTAATTTGATTAAATTCAACAGAGCACACTCGCCCACCCACATAGTATCATATCTGTATATCTATTGTGGGTATATTTTAGAAGAACTTCATCTCTTGGCAACAACACTGAAATAAAAAATTAATTCTTTTCGCTGATTTACTCATTTGATATGTGTGTGGTGCCATACTCAAAAAAATTTTCATCACGATGACGGTCAGTTTTGTGGGTTGAGGAAAGCATACAAGGGCATTTGACAATGTACTGACGAACTTTTCGACAGATCACAAACACATTTGCATTCTTTATGTCACAAGTATTCTTCGACAAACCTAAACTGCAAACCAGTGAAAACGATTCTCGTCAACTGCTTGTTATTATCAGTTCCATGCTCTAAAAAGATGTGTGGGGAATAGAAGAATGTACAAATTGACGGTGACCAGGACTGAACCTCGTGTGCAAGTAACTCAAAATAGTGCACCTTATATCACTGAGCCAAGACCCGCTCTTTAATTCATTTTTATACGTAACATTCCCTATTCTTTAATCTTTTACTAAGTTTTTTTTTGTGAAACAATTGATGAGCCCTTACCATGTAACAGCCGTTAATCAATAGCCACTAAATGTTCCTTTCAAACTCGCATATAAGATTTACACCAAGTAGACCAGCCACACTTGTATCAAGGTGACAAATGAAAATGAGGTGGTGTCAACACAATTTAATTCGGCTCCTAAACATTACAGCTTCCTGTGATCATCCTAGACGAGCTGTCTGTCGTAAAATTTTACGAGTATAATTCCAGTAGGGCAGAATGTGTTCGTGGGCGATTTGCTTATCAATACAGCGCCTGATATATTGGTTTTAATTTTTACGCATCGTTGGCGGAGAATTAGGGCCGGGTAATTATAGGTGATCACGAAATAGCGATCTCAGCTGAACACCTAAAGATAACAATGGTGCCAGTATCAGCAGAGTCCGATTTGTGCCACACTCACGAAGACGTTTTCAAAGGCAAGTCGGTGAAACTCTGCAAACAAAGCCTATCTTCCAGTTTTGTGTTGGGTTTGTATTGGCTGAGGCGAAGAGGATGAGGTATATTGAGCATGTAAACTGATGACAAAACCTGAGATTGACTGATAAAAGGACTCTTTCAATCTGGCCTCAGTACAGTTAACTACTATAATTATACACGTAACCGGGAATGGACCCACGAATGTAGAGGAAACAACTCCTAAAACATTGTCATTCTTTCCGGACTATGTTCCAGTTAGTTTGTCCAGATCTCTAACATTGCGGTCCTGGGAAGAAGCCAACTAGTCCATGACCCATTAATTCGGTATTGTTTAAAACAAGGCCCGTTAAAGTCAGTTTCCGCTATTGTGACATCTGTGTTGATGCCGACGGTCGCGCCGGCTTCTCTCGTTATACATGTTCACAGTCATGTGCCGTCTGTGAGTATCCCTTACCCGGATCCCTGGTTCGGGCTAAAACACTGGCAAACTGAGATGAGGGTGATTTTAGTAAATGCCACAGCGGTGTGCTACAGTTAAGTACCTGACCAGTAATTACCACAACCAGCCAATCAATATCGCTTTAATTGGTGGCTGTGTAGGCCAACCTGGAACAACGAGCGAGGGAATAGAGTGACGGGTAATATGAAGGCTGTTTTCACAAAACCTTCGGCAAATACCGACAGATGTTAATGAAGGTTTTCACAATCGCCACTTTGTCTTGAGTCTTTGCAAATCACGACTGGTGTCTTAATATCCATAACTCAACGCTACCGCCAAATGGTTTCACATCACTATAGAGACTACCAAAGAGGGAAAAAGAAGCATATTTTGTACCGGATGACTTCTAACAAGACCCTATGGCATGTGTGCATCTAATGTGGAGATCTATACCTACTCCAAATTTACAATTGTTTCTGCCTGATGTATCGAATGGCACAATACCAGACAGGAAAACTCTTAAACGTTTGTCACGATGATTTGGTTTCGGCAGACGAATCTCAAGACATCTCTGCCTGTATGTATGCCATAGTTTGTTGAAATTTACACATTACACGTACGTGTCGACCAAACCTGTAGGTTAGATTGTTCGGTGAATTGAAACTTCACCATTTAAAATTATTTATCTCCTTTTGATAAACGAAGAATCTGGGGTAAACCACCGACCATTAGTTACATGACCATTAGTCTCTATGACAAAACATCCAGGCTGTGGTCTAGTGGATACAGGTACTTGTCTTTGTAAGTTGGACACACATGTCGCGGGTTCAGACCTGGCCTTGGAAAATTTGTAGGTTTTCTCCCTCTCACTACTTGTAAGAACGGCCGATGTCGCTCCTGTCCCTATTTGTACAATGTAGCTTTCGTTGCCTACACTTGTCTTCCATAAACATGGTGCGAATATCTGTACGTCGTATATGAAAAAAATAGTCAATAACTTGCCAAAGCTCGTTGGTTTACGGGTATGCGCCGTTTTCCTACACTCATGAAACCAGCAGCCAGCACATGAGTAAAAAAATTTGAGTATGGCGTTAGGCAACAATCGAGTAAATAAATGAGAAAAAAATCACTTAATTACGACTGAACATGTTAGGATTCAATATTGTTGAACATGAACACAGAACGGCGGGAGAGGAAGCCAGCAAGAGCTGGACAAACTCATAGCGACCACATTGGTGAAAGGCTTCTGGGTCATTACGCTAAGCTAGGGCGCTAACCAACTAAGCCACGGGGGCCCGAACTACGTTTTAACTACAGGCTATGTGTTCCTGTATTATCATGCTTATAAATGCCAAACTATGACCAATTGGGAACGCAGAATTTTTCCAAATTCGGGTAGTATCTAATACCTTATCAATCAGAAATCTTGGTCTTGCCTAGTTTAACGTTCACCCTAGGGCGATAAACCAAATATATACCAGAATCTGGATCTGATTGGTTGGGGTGTCCTGTCTGGTGTCTTAGACATGAAGATCCACACAGACAACACTATAGGTCTACAGTGATAACAGTTTTCTTTAAGGAGGTGCATCATGAAATAAGGGGAGTAAATTATATCATGCTGAAGCAGAAAAACAACTAAACTATATACCTGTATAGTTTCTGTGACTTACATAAAGCTTTTTCACAAAGTAGTACCTTCTTCAGATATGTTGTTATTCATAAATGTCTCAAATATCCTCACGGTGTAGTTTGTCTAACAATCGGTATTACATGGAAACTTGTTCCGTTACACTGGAATGATGCTTTAGATCAACACATATTTGTTATTTGATCATTACTGATCTTTGGATCTTATTCACTAATTTGCTGATTGGATCAATTTATCAATTTATTACGTTTTTAATCTTTGCCTGTAGAGAAGCAGGATCGAAACCAGGTCCGGCCAGATAAGTAAGTCTGGTATTCAGAAGGCTGGGGTGTTTCCTCCATTCTTAACACTGACTGCTGCTAGAGGCCCTATGTACATGTACAGATGAAAAATTTTAATGAACGGCATCTATAATTTGAACAATTTCAGTGATAAATTTCTTAGAGGATGGAGGCATTAAATATTTTACATAATAGCCTGTTAAAGTGGCAATGAACGTTTCTTTCAATTAGTGACATTCAGTTATTAACAAATATCATCGTACAGAGAAATTTTGTTTCAAAATTTAGCACCTTTTGTAAAAATTGCAAAATGGGACTTTCTTAACATGGATGACTTCAACCCCCGCCACTTAGGCTTCTACTCACGTTCGCCAGGTTATCTGAACATTTTGACATGTTTGATGAGGTGCTTTGCATTTTTGGTTCCTGTAACGCAGGCTGCTGATTGAGCTTGAAAAACATCGCAAGAAGCATCTAGAGCAAATATGTCAGTGTGGATCAGACCAGTATACCAGTACTGTACAAATATTTGTAGCTAAACGGTCAGTAGTTCATCTACAAAGTGACAGGACTAGAGAGTTTTGGTAAAAGTGAGACTATTTTAACTAACGCGTAACAAGTGCGTTGTGCTTGATTTTTGTTCTTGGTGTTACCGGAAATAGTCCGATGAATGGCAATAATGGGAGGATGCTGTTATACCGAGATCATGTGACATCCAAATAATACATGCTTGCCATACCAGAAGTCATCCCCCAGGGATCACCTGCAGAGAAGCGAAAAGGAACCGTTGGCAGACTCGACTTGTTCCGTAGTTACACCATAGCGCCATTAATGGGCTGTACCGCAAGATGAGACCTGATACCTTGTACCTGATAAGCGGGCTTAATATCATATCTTTATTTGATAGATAAATGTATAGTTACAATGGATTAAACAATAAAAGTATGCTTCAGTTTCTGAGCATTGTGCACTTACTTATTGCTTGACTAATATTTAGAGGCGAAACAGATGTTAAGTATAATCGAAACATGTTTGTCATGTTTAATGAATTTTGGAACACTCAAGAAAGATTCACGAAACTCAAAACATTTCGTAGATATTAATTTGAATGCTGCAAGCGTTCGTCAATTTTGGTATGTATTATGTTCATTATTTCTGACTTTCTTAACACAACAGAAAATTACGGTGATTCGTCGTAGAAAACAGTGATCAACCACATAAAATTATATCATAATTTGCACTACAGGCAAAAAACTAACAAAAAACGTTTCAAAAGTTTTTAACAAACAAAGCCTTACAAGATTTATTACGTAAACGCTCCATCCAAAGTAAAAACGCCATATTTTTTGAACATATTTCAGTTTTGCCATTCTACTCACGTTCTTTGTTGAGAACAAAGGAACAGAACAGAGAACAAAGGAACATAACGGAGAATGCTAGTGTGAGAGCTGAAGTAGACAGAGATCGTTATTGTACGATGAAATGTCTTCCGGAACTGGGTCTTCATCTCAATAAACGACGTTAAGTATTCGCCAATTTGTTTTCTGCACCTATCAATCAATGACCAGGGTAAATTGGCTGCCAAAGCTTAGACTGCTACTCTACGTGTACCAAATAGAACACAGGAAGGAAAACCTTGTCGTTAGCGGAACTATACTCTTATGGAAAGAGTCCGTGGTATTCAGATTAACGCGGTCAGCTGTATTAAAACACCACTGAAAAAGATACAGCTTGGCCAAACTTCTGTATGTGATACCTGTATAGGGTTGATATAACGAAAACAAGGAATATTTGTGCTCTTGCATGTATATGTCTCAAAGATACATTGTGGAAATGAGCTTATATAAGTACAGTTAGTGATAATTGTACAGACAACTGAAAAGGTAATAACTTACATGATTAACAAATGAAATGTCCATGAATCATTTCATGTATTCAGAAAAGAAGCAATTCTACTTTTGTTTCTTCTAAACCATGTTTATGTTATGTATTTGACAAAGAGAGATAATAAATGAATTCAGAATTTCGTGGATTTCAAATCTAGTTAAATGTATACCACAGTCAATGCGCTGTAATTTAAAACCGAAATCTATTTTGAAGATTATAATGTAAATTGATTTTTTTTCGTTTCATTCACTGATCAGTAATTTAAAGAGTTTAGTCTGCGATCGAGTTGCCCATTGGTTGCTTTTTTATTAAAGCCGTCGGATTCTTTAAAAAGCTTTATAGGAAGATGACCAGGACGTAATGCGAAAACCTGAGTGCATCAATAATATAATTCCTGGAATAACAAAGCTCGCACTGAAAATACACATAGCTCAGAATATTGTAACATGTGCGGAGGTAAGGGCTATTTTGCAGTGGATGAACTGCGTCATACAAAATTGTTCATCGGGAAATGAGAGTCGCCATTAAGCCTTATGCACAGGAAACTGCTTCTTAGCCAGACCCTCGGTTATTACATGCTTCTAATACTGATACCGATTTGATCTCATCTCTGATTGCCGCATGGTGAAGGGCTTTCCCGGATAGATTCCTTATCACTGATAAACACCTACAGGCCTACACATGTGGCTTAATGACGAATACTAAGCACAAAGAGCTAATGATGTCATCCCCACGAGTTTCACATCAATTCAAAATAACGGGAGTACTTCACATAAGGTCTCTAACTATCAGAGATATAAGGATACGTTTGCTGTTCTGTTTAGACTTTACTCAACAGTTCATATTACGTAAAGACTGTCCTAAAACAGTGATATTTTATCATTCCTATTTTTTCCAGCAGAAGCAAAATCAAAAAGAAAACCTGCCAAAGCATGACTAGTCTATTCATGAACTATCGTTGTTTCAATTAAAGGATTAAATTAATGTAATATGGAATGTTATGTCTGTCAGTATTATTACAGGTTAACGTCGTCGTCATTTCACTGAAAATCGTTAAGTATGACGTTAAACCCCAAGCACTCACTCAAAAGTAGCCATTGGTGGTGTTAGTAGGAGAAATTTACTTAGTACAGCCTTAAAACGTTCTTCAAAATAAAAAAATGAGTGTTTTTGTGTCTTAGGAAGAGTTGTGCTGAGCGCGTATATTTACTGTCTACTTTCTGTTTTGAGAGGGAAATGGGTCTGGGCTTTGGGTAGGTGTGTAATCCTTATCACTTGGGCGGTATCGGCCGGCCAATTAGCCCTGCGCTTGGAGCAGCTGTTAGCGGGTTCCTTTCGCCAGCTCCCACAGAAACTACCATTAAAACAAAAACAACAACAAAGATTTTAAAGCAGAGGTAAATTAGCTTTTTCCACAGGTTGACTTTATGAGGTGGGGAACAAACAGTAAAACGACAAAATTTGGATTGAGTGGAGAAGTTTTATTGCCTCTGTAACACGAAAGATAAGGATGTAGTAAGTTATATGCCTATCGCTCCCCTGGGGTACCCAAAGCGCCGGTAAATCTTCATCTCTCAACGTGTCAGTTGATGCCAAGACTATCGTTGTTAGTTAGGCTCACCAAAACTAATTTATGCCCGAACTAAATGAACTCTGCACATTTTCACGATTGCAAATAGGTCTCGGCTGTGACAACCAATCATCCTGCCAAAACATTTTTGGCAGATTCTTAATTTTCCCACTTAAATTATGAACTTCAAGTGATTTTTTTCACACATGGCAGCATATATACAAAATATGCTAAATCTGTTATCGATACCTAAATGAATACTCTATAAGAAACCCTATTAAAGTACAGAACACTACACGGCGAGATTCGTGAACACATAATCTACAGACACATACCTTTATCTCTTGTTGAGCCATTTATCTCCAAAACCTGGATCCAGTTTCACGAATCTTCCTAATATCAATAAGTGAATAGTTTTTTGTCTTTGTCCAACGCGGAGTGTTCCCTAAGAAATCAAACACTACAAAAAAATGTCGTTATCCTATGGTATATAGTAAACAAATATAATTATTATATATCTTTCTCAGCATGATGAGACAGTATGGTGAAAAAGTCCGAGTGGTTTTCTGTCAGCATAGTGACCTATAGAGTGTTGTTTGGTCAGCATTACGAGATAGGCCGAGTAGGTCTACTGTTCAGTTAACATTATGATATAGACCGGGTACTGTTCAATTCACATTGTGACATTGTGAGTCCCGTTCAGCCAACATTATGAGATACATGGAGTACTGATTGGTCAAGCATTATGACATAGACCGGGTACTGTTCAGTCAAAATTGTGATTCACGGAGTACTGTTCAGTCAGCATTTTGTGATACACGGAGTACTGTTCAGTCAGCATTGTCACACACGGAGTACTGTTCAGTCAGCATTGTGATACACGGAGTAGTGTTCGGTCAACATTGTCATACACGGAGTACTGTTCAGTCAGCATTGTGATACACGGAGAAGTGTTCGGTCAACATTGTCATACATGGCTACTGTTCAGTCAGCATTGTGATACACGGAGTACTGTTAAGTCAGCATTGTCACACACGGAGTACTGTTCAGTCAGCATTTTGTGATACACGGAGTACTGTTCAGTCAGCATTGTGATACACAGAGTATTGTTCAGTCAGCATTTTGTGATAAACGGAGTACTGTTCAGTCAACCTTGTCATACATGGAGTACTGTTCAGTCAGCATTTTGTGATACACGGAGTACTGTTCAGTCAGCATTGTGATACATGGAGTACTGTTAAGTCAACATTGTCTTACATGGACTACTCTTAAGTCAACCTTGTCATACACTGACTACTGTTCAGTCAACCTTGTCATACACGGAGTACTGTTCAGTCAGCATTTTGTGATACACGGAGTACTGTTCAGTCAGCATTATCATGCATAAAGTACTGTTCAGTCAGTATTTTGTGATACACGGAGTACTGTTCAGTCAGCATTGTGATACATGGAGTACTGTTAAGTCAACCTTGTCTTACACGGAATACTGTTAAGTCAACCTTGTCATACACGGAGTACTGTTCAGTCAGCATTGTGATACATGGAGTACTGTTAAGTCAACATTGTCATACACGGACTACTGTTCAGTCAACTTTGTCATACACGGAGTACTGTTCAGTCAGCATTTTGAAACACGGAGTACTGTTCAGTCAGCATTGTCATACATAGAGTACTGTTCGGACAGACATTATGTACTGTTAATGGATAAAGCGTTGTGTCCGTTGTCCTCATACCACTGAACTTATTTGCGCACAGAATATTATTATTGGGTACATACCGCGTATAAATCATATCCATTTGTATGTCAAGGTCATTATGTCTTTCTTTCATAGTATATTGTTGAAGGCATTTTAAGTGAGACGCTCTGGTAATGTGCCCTCTATATTCTGGTGCATAATGTAATATTATCCACAAAAAGGAGGAAATAAGACATCTTTTCTGCAACAACAGCCACCTCATAATTACTTAAATTAGCCAATTTTTTCACGTATAACTCTCTGAACAGGAATTATCAATTTCTTTATCTACTAATTCTTGCCACACGTGAAATGAACATATCGTTTCTGAAGTGCTAAACTTAGTAATAATTTAGTCCGTTATCTTTGCTTGCCACTTAGACATTGTCCGTTTCTTTCTAATCGCTTTCCTTATTCTAATATCAGTTATCTTCCATCAGTCTCTCTCCGCTCTGCCACTTTCCTGAAAATTGTTTTTTTTTTTTGGCTTTGTTAAGAATACAAGAAGAAGTTCTCAGCTCTCTTAGTAATTGTGACCACCGTGCTAACGTAATGTGCTCTTTGCTAAACGCACTTCGTTTCAGTAATAAACCATTTCATCACAACGTGCCTTTCACATTATACTTTCATATTAAATGCCATATTATTTCGAAGGCAATCTATTGTGCTTTTCTTCATGTAATAGAGGGAATTCCACACTAACTCATTCCATTAAATTCAGAAAACCTCTCCTAGAGACACATAACTACCGTTGAATAAAAGCTTGCCATTCTAATACAGCAAAGCCGTACAACTATAACCCTTCACAATCCCTTCTGCCATCAAAGTCATAATTGACAGATTTTAATAAAGGCTTTTAGGACTGCGATTTTTTTTAATCTTGAGTAATAAGTGTCAGAAAACCACAGCTGCCATTCTGTACTCTATAACACCATTTTCACTTGTTTCCGGCCATCAAAGTGACGATCACGGAATGAAATGGTAACACATTTTGGTCCAGACGACAAGTAATTCTGCTTATTAAAACCTATTTGTTTTATTCTTATCTGCATGGGTCAATTCCAAAATCTTAATCACTATTGTTACGAGCCTGGAATGAATAATGTCAGACAGGAAACCATTTGCACCTACATTAGTAAAATGGTGAAGTCTCTGTTGAATAAACAGATCTATGTAAGCAGCAGACTCTGCTAAAATTTACAAGAGGCCTGTGTTGACTGAACAGAAGATTTTATTTTATTGATTTGATAGGTGTTTTACGCCGTACTCAAGAATATTTCACTTATACGATGGCGGTCAGCACAGCCCGGGGGAAACCCACGACCGCAGGTTGATGACAGACCTTCCCACGTACAGCCGGAGAGGAAGCCAGCATGGGCTGGACTTGAACTCACAGCGACCACATTGGTGAGAGATTCCAGAGTCATTACGCTGCGCTAGCGCGCTAACCAACTGAGCCACGGAGGCCCCGATTGAACAGAAGACGTTAGCGAATCTGACATTTTGTGTCAATGGCAGACAGGTATTATTATTGTGGCAGTGTAGATACTTGAATACTTGAAACTTCCCTACTATGCTAATTAATGATTGGTTGAGTTTGTAAAAGATTTATAGAAACCTCGCTTTTACTGTCTGCGACATCAACATTTTTGAACCTTCATATCAAAAATTTAAATTTTTAATCTAAACGTAATTCAATGTCAATTGTATTCAACACAATATTTAAAGTAATCCAAATGGGAGTCGTCTACAACACGGATTAACTATCACTTGAAGACAAATCCATGGTCTGGTGAGAAATCTGTTCAGGAAATATTAAAAGTGCATTCGGTTGTGAAGGATAGCAGCTTCCTCTCATGGTATTTATATGATGCATGAGGATAGTATGTCTTTAATCTTGTCGATGGCTATTGCACGAACTTTATACCAGCTGAGTAAATGGGACAATCCCAAGTGAGACTAAAGCTAATACGTTAAAATCGGCTTTGGAATTCAGCTCATTAATGCTTAATAGGCCAAGTACTGGTGCGTCGACTCTCCGTGTACTGCAATATGTCTGATATATTCGGCAAGTATGGCATCACTGGAAAGAGACACATAACTAAAATGACCGAAATCGTATTATAACCCACATGACACTGGTGTCGCAGAAGCCAGTTATTTTTCAGTTATCACAAATATCTTTCCTGTTTCTCCAATAATCTATATATTGCAAGGACAATTTTCCTATTCCAAAGGAAATCTCATTATAAGTTTAAAAATATTCCTGAACTTGCACATTACTGCACCAAAGCATTGGTTCAGTGACATGCAGCTTCAACGTTTTAACGATCTTGGCATTGGCTATTATAAGGTGAGAGAGAAAAAAAGTCCAACTAGAAAGAACACTGAGAATAATGTCCAACAGTAACTATAGACAATAAAGATTTTGCTTAGATTGATCAAGGTAGAGTTTACCATAAGCAATCTTTGCCTGCATCATTGTAAGGTGACATCAGAAGGGCATCGAAATACGCCATTTTGAAAAGGTAGCCCATGCAATGTTAACCTGGAAAAGCACATTCTTCTTCCCTAACCATACCACAAGACATGCTTCATCCGTCCCGTTGTTCAGCCCATAAGCCTGTTTAACCGCCGTGACGGAAGTGGTGTAGACTTGAGTTTGGCGCAAAACACCAATGAAATAAATAACTCACACAAACGACCGATTGTTCGGTACAAAGAACGTAATAAAAAAAATGCGTAAAGTTACTGTCCGAGACAAAAAAATGCCATGGAAATTTGGAAACATTTATCATTTCGTCATTCTCTTGACGCTTTTCGCTTAAAACAATGAAACATAACGAATAAGCTGAAGTAGACAGAAGTCGTTATTGTACGATGAAATGTCTTCCGGAACCGTGTCTTCATCTCAATAAACGACGTTAAGTATTCGCCAATTTGTTTTCTGCACCTATCAATCAAAGACCAGGGTAAATTGTCTGCCCAGGCGTAGACTGATACTTCAAGGGTACCTGATAGAATACGGGAAAGAAAACCCTTTGTTAAGAGTGCCGCACTGTCAGAGAAGGCGTCTGTGTTATACAGACATTCGGGTTAAAGAGCGTTAAATTATCTCTAAGGACGCACGTGACAAGCTATGAGCTACCAGTACAGGCCTATTCTTGGACAACAGCCACACCAGTCACAGCACGACTGTATATACCTCGTACACACCAGTCACACAACATTATCTCGGGCACACCAGTCACACAACAGTATCTCCGGCACACCAGTCACACAACAGTATCTCCGGCACAACAGTCACACGACAGCACCACGGGCTCACCAGTCACGCGAGAGTATCTCGAGCACAACAGTCACACGACTCTACCACGGACACATCTGTCACACGAAACTACCACGGACAAACCAGTCACACGACACTACCAAGGACATACCAGGCACACATCAGCACAACGGGCTCACCCGTCACAAAACAGTATCTCGGACATATTAGTAACACGACGCTACCTCAGGCAGACCAGTCACAACGACTGTGTATACCACGGGTTCGCCAGTAATACGGCAACACCACCGACGCAACAGTCATACGACAGTACCACGGATGCAACAGTCACACGACAGTATCAAGGACACGCCAGTCACACAACAGTACAACGGATAGACCATATATACCACGAGCGACTGTATATACCACGAACACACCAGTACTCGGGAGTACCGCGGGCTCACCAGTCACACAAGACTACCACGGGCACACCTGTCAGACAACAGTACCATGGGCTCACTGTATATAACACGGGCTTACTAGTCACACGACAGTACCACGGGCTCACAAGCCACACGACTGTATATACCACCGGCACACCAGTCACATGACAGTACCACGGACACACCAGTCACACGACAGCACCACCGGCACACCAGACACACGACAGTACATGTACCAAGGACGCACCAGTCACACGTCACTACCACAGACACGCCAGTCGCAACACAACTGTATGTACCACCGGCACACCAGTCACACGACAGTACAACAATCACACCAGTCACACCACAGATACACCAATCGCAACACGACTGTATATACAACCGGCACATCAGTCACACGACAGTACCACGAACACACCAGTCACACGAAAACACCACAGACACACCAGTTGCAACATAACTGTATATACAACCGGCACACCAGTCACACGACAGTACCCCGGACACACCAGTCACACGACAACACCACAGACACACCAGTCACACAACAGCACCATGGGCACACCAGTCACACGATAGTACCACGGACACACCAGTCACACGACAGTACCACGAGCACACCAGTCACACGAAAACACCACAGACACACCAGTCGCAACATAACTGTATATACAACCGGCACACCAGTCACACGACAGTACCCCGGACACACCAGTCACACGACAACACCACAGACACACCAGTCACATAACAGCACCACAGGCACACCAGTCACACGATCCACGACTAAATACCTATTTAGAAGAGTTTGATTGATTTTAGCATAACTGAGTAAATAGCAGTTTAGTCGCTCGTTTTGCTTTACTGATAAAACTTGATGGTAAGATGACGAGTACGTAATGCAGTAATACTATAATTCCTGGCATGACAGGGCTAGCTCTGGAAATTGTGCTATGAGCTAAGAGCATTGTGGCGCGTGCGGAGATATGAGTGATGTTACAATGGATGAACGTTATAGAAGATTACTGATCGGGAAATGACAGCCCTCGTCAAGCCCTATACACAGGAAACTGCTTCTACGTTGGACAATAATGTCAAAGTGTCATATGGTTGAGGATGCATTCCTTGTAACCAATAAATACCCACATGTATACATATTTGACATAATGACAAGCGAGGAGCACAAAAATGCTAGCTTCAAGACCACCATAAGGTGCTTCATAACAAGGAGGATAATGTTACCTAGGCTGTCTTACATAGTCTTGGGCCAAATGTTTATATAATACTACTGTAACATCACATAATTAAGCAGAAAAAAACATTGAAGAAATGCAGTACAGCATGATCTGCTCACATGTAACAGAACTCAGTACCACAATATGTAAGATTATGGGGTTACAATAAACAGCTGACATGTACATATTAGGAACTCATTACATGGGGGTAACTGTATTTAATACAGTGAGCGGTAACAGTAGAACGACCGTTAATTGTGCCAAGCAGGGACTTGATAACGCTTTATAAGTATACTGTACATGTATATTACAGGCGAAAGAACGGGACATATGCTCTGTCTTGAGTTTCATGTGCGAAAACCAGTGGCTATAGATCTGCTCTCCGTGTATCTATACACATTAAACTGTACTTCTTTGTTTCGGTTTCGGAAAGGTTAGGGGTGTAGCTCTGTAGTCCTTATCACTTGGGCGGAATTCATCGTCCAATTAAGCTTGTCTTCACACACCGGCTAGTATGTTAGGGCTGTTAGCGCCTTTTTTCAGCTGTCGCACAAGATTGTAATAAAACATCAACAACAACAACGATTTTATACCAGGAATAAACTAACTTATTCCACGAGTTGACTTTATGAGGTGGGAAACACACAGTAAAATGACAAAGGTTAGAGTTAGTGTAGAAGTTTTATCACTTCTGTAACAAGAAAGATAAGGATGTTGTAAATTATGTTCCTGAGTCCTAGGAAGAAACCTTTAATGCTCTCTGATATAAAAGGTGGTCGGTATATCTTCAACTTGCAAGTGACAGTATAGGCTCACAAGATCCATATTTCTTGTATTTCTGTCTCATCAAAACAAGCTTATGTCCAATTTTTGCTGAACTATGCACGTCTTCTACAAAAGCACGCTTTCGCTAAAGACAAATAAAATTGGTTTCACATTCTTTCTCATTAAAATGCTATCCCTGAGGAAAACTTCCGAATTACATTACGCTAATACTGAGGTTTTTACAGTGTTCATTAAAATGTTGACATTGAAAAGCAGGACTCACAATTCATTATTGATATCTGATGTCACCATACCTAAAATCCTAATCGTCAATAATCGTAGCACATCATGAAGAGATCAACTGCTCCTTCCCTCGCACATTTGCCTTCAATACACATGTCAACACCTTTACACAGAGGAACTAAATATTAAATCTGCAGAACATCTTTAACATATAACTTTTGGAGATCTCTATAACTACAACAAGCGGAAGTTTAGAGATGCACTTCTCACAGAATGGTTGCAGCTATATAGAATTAAAAAGAGCATTTATATGTATTGAAGCACTGGTGTTGAATATAATTACTGGATGTTAGGTGTTTGGAATCGTCTTTTTTCTTCTCACGGCCATTTGAAAAGTACGGTAGGAACAATAATTTATGCTGTTTTGTATCTAAAAGATACCTATACAAATTGGTTCAAATAAAATTGCTGCAAATTGTCAATGTTCCTTTTGCTGTTCTATTTTTCTCTTTAAATCTTCATTTTCGTAGTTTCGTACACCTAAATGTTTCTGTTATCATGTAGTTTGGGAAGCTAATGATTATAACCAGCAGTATCCCATATGAATGTATGCGTCGAAGCAGACATTCGTATAGGAGTCATCAACCAATAAGGACGTTTCCGGTCAATAATCGCAAGGCCAATTCCCAAAACGACGTATAAAACAAACTACCAAAGAGCTACGAATGTACATAAAGTACGAAAATAGGAGTGAGTGAGTGCTTGGGGTTTAACGTCGTACTCAACAATTTTCCAGTCATATGACGACAAAGGAATCATTAGGGTGCATGTACGTGTAATGTGCCTCCTTGTTGCAGGACGGATTTCCACCGCTCTTTTATTTAGTGCTGCTTCACTGAGACGACTTACCGAAGGCAAGTAAGCCGCCCCGCCCGAGCCATTATACTGATACGGGTCAATCAGTCGTTGCACTATCCCCTTCATGCTGAACGCCAAGCGAGGAAGTTACAACTTCCTCTTTCAAAGTCTTAGGTGTGACTCGATCAAGGATTGATCCTGGATCTACCGGTCCCGAAGCAGACGCTCTACCAACTGTGCTATCCGGGCCGGTCCGAAATCATACAAAGAGAAGCGTGGTCAACAGATTTCAATGATGTAGGAAAAACGCAAGGTATGTTCTAGACGACTAAGTGAAATCAGTATTCAAACCGTGTATCATGCGAGCAATACAATTTGTCGATAATAAAATATGTATCTCAGTTGCGCTTTAATTGCAACTGTTCATAAATCCAAGAGGCGATCTAATTCAAGACGATGAATATATTGCCTCTAGACTGCGTTCTCTTAAAGAACCCCAAACTTCATTTTGTTCAATTCTTTATCCGCTTCACAAATTCAAGAAACAGTAACTTTTGTGAGACTTTCCCTTCTCTTTTTACTTTTAATGGAGTATGTATTGGGTTGACGTTCATTTTTGTCCGCAAGAATCATCTATTTTCGAAATTCGCTGTGTTGATGTAAAATGTCCTTCACAAGTCAGGCTTCTTCATAACGTTCTACTGACTCCGAAGTTTCACATTTTACGTTTAATGTGATTTGTTCTCTTGGGATATCCTTTGTTATTTGTTTTATGTAATCACGGGAATTCTACAATGACATATTCCATTAAATTTACACAGCGCGAGATATCTGAATATAAAACATGTTGACAGAACCTGTCCTTTACCAAATACAGTGCAACCTTACGGGATATAGTCCGTCATACGCGACTTTGTCAAAGGCTTTAGTTTTGAGTCACGGATGAGGCTTTATACTTATGGGAAATCACCAGAATTATGGAACCACTAGACGAGAAAAAATGGTCGACATTTTAGACCACCATTACCAATCGAAACAGAAAACATCCCCGTAAACAGCCTGAAGAAATGTGATTAAAACTTCGTCCAAGGTTTTGTTTCCAAGACTGTTAAGGCAATAAGAACTTTACGTCTTTTTAAACCGGACTACGATCGAACTCATTTTTCTGGTACTAGCCTACTCCATGCAGAAATCATTATCCCCTCGGCAAACGATGGCCCTAGATATATAGGCCTATATTTACTTTGTTCTTCACAACATGATGAGTACACTCACGATGCCTCTTAAAGTAGGCATTCTGTGACGTACTGAGGAATCAAACAGCCCTGCTTCGTGGTTGTACCGAACTTCAAATAATTAATTTTGATTGGAGCACATGCTAATGACTAAGGTGGCTTTCATAGTTTTGGAGACGTCGGTCATACCTATCCTTGAGTGGAAAGTCTAACGACATGTGCAGAGGTTAGCATCCATCCCAGAAGATCACCGGAAAATAGCCGGTATATATGACAGGTGATCTTTCACTGACTGGGACCACACTGTTTCTTTCTCAGTGTGTGGCATGGCTAAACGACAAATAGTTTAAGCATGGCCAACATGTTTGAAAAGCTCTTGTAAATACTCAACAGGACGGCACAAATTCTGTAGTTCTTCCAAATTGAATTCAAGTAGACATACTTGATCAACTGATCAACATATTAAGAAACATACGGGCCTCTGATCAACTAAGACATAACGACATAGGCCTCTGATCAACAAGGACACAAAGACATACAAAGAAAGACCAAAGGCTGTGCCTGTCTTGTCAAGCATCTGCCAAAGAATAGGCGTTTACTCCAGGAACATAGGTTTCCAGAAAACTGACCGCCATCAAAAAACTGGAATTGCTTGATCACAGCATCACATTAAATAACATCTTCAAATAAATTACATAAAACTTATTTTCAGTATTTATCCGATTCTGGACATGTTGCTGTTGTCGGACCTGACGCATAGGTTATGGTCGTCTGACGACTTCTGCCCGTTGGATTTTTTTGGAAAAAATATAAATATGCGCCTGGGATCTGTAGCATTCACAGAGTACATGTTGTGTGTATGAACTGCGCTGTAAAACAATTTTCGTTATATCGCTGGCATATGATGTAATTTAAGTATGTCATTTTCCTGTAAAATTAATGATAATGGATCACAATGGTAATAGGAATTACCTGCAATTATGCCATGCTATGCAAAACATGTCGACATTCACGTGGTATTCGAGCTACTGCTATTGGTGACTGGTGTATTAAGGTCGTTTGTTCGCCCACAGCAATCTGATTAACTTCTCTTTGATATAATTTGATATAATTATCCAACAGGCAGCACACCCGACCCCCTGGTCACAGTGACAAACCTACAGAACTTACATGGCCTTGGTTAATATGCTGATCAAAAGTTGTGCGATCCTTACACATGTATGCTAAAATATTTCACAGGCTGTATTCCAGATTGTGTTCCCTTTAATGGGAGATATACACTACCGTGCATATATTGAGGAGGTCATAACTGCAACGGTCAACTTTGGTGTATTTTATCAAAGGATGTTTAATAAGTGCAAGTGTACCCTGATAATGGCGTTTATTATAATCAAGCGCCCAGATAAAGATCTCATGCATAATTGCAGAAAGCGCTATTGAGTTTGTATGACTACATCTCAGCCTGGCAGTGTGTGATGTATGGTGTAAAGAGAAAATGGCAAAAAGATTGAAAATTCAGTGACACAATCACAACCAGTAGGCCATTTAAAGATTGGTTAATTAATTTTCTTCAAACAGTCGAACAAAAAAAATACTGTTCCATCGTTTCGCATAAAGTGACATACCTTTAACTGTCGAAGGCATAAGCGACACTTATTCCTCAATCACAAACTATTCTCATCACGACAAAGATTGTCAGCGGAATTTTTTTAAGCTAACAAGTGCCTCTGGTTCGCTCCTAAGCCTTACTTTGTTTTGGACTTAAGACTTTTCATCACACTAAATGCTAGAGAAGGAGATTCAGGGGAAAATGTTCTTTTCCAGTGACAAAACTAACTAAAAAGAAACGACTCGATATTGTTGATTAATCAAGCACCAAATCCAAACCTTGACAATTATTCAAATTGTTCGTCTGTAACATGACTCCTTTTCCGGAATTCATGGAGACATGTCGCTCACATATACCATTCTTATTGCCTGTCTGAAAATACATTAATATTATTGATCTAAATATTTAAGAACATAGTGATTCTGGAAATTCCCTAGTGATGCGAAGGACCAATCACATCCTCCAAATTCTAGACTTCCGGTTTGACAAGATAACAATAGTCAGATAACTGACAAGAAGAAAAGCTTGTGAGACCAGACAGATCTAGTATTCCCTGTTCCGAGGGATAAAAAAAACTCGCCTTTGTCCGAGCTCTGTATAATCAATCACTCTTGTTTTTCAAACAAACGACCCTTAGGCAGCACGTACTTCACTTTACTTCACTCGACTTCATGTGGATGAGATGTATACACCGTGGTGGTCATAGATATCTCAGGGTGCACATTTAAATCTTCATAAAGCCCATCTCTTCCAGAACTTGAGCCGGGAGAGGAAGGGGGAAACAATCGTAATTAGAGAACCATAATGTCGCTGATGTAAACCCTCTCTGATAGATCATTTTTGAGTACCAGGCCGCTTATTACTCCACGCAAAGCAGTTCAGAGCCGTACCAAAAATACCGCAAAACGGATTATCCTTTCCCCAATTTCCAGCAGGTTCAAGCAATTTTATCCTATACCATACACACGCTAATAACGCTGAACTCAACAGGTTTACTCCGGCGTTAGTCGAATTTATTTTCAAAGCAAGCGAACCATGTAGTCATAATTACGAAACCAGGACCAGATAAAGTCATCTTAACTTGACTCAATACTCAATACTCAATCAACATAAAACCTGTATCCTAGATATTTTGTTCACATCTTTATTAGACCGATTGTGCTTTTCGAAGCCACGTAAAGTAACAGTTCATTTTATGTGTATGAATTTATAGTTAGCAAGTTGTCTTGCAACATTAAACTAAATGTGCAATCATACATGCATGTCTTATTGCTTAGGGTACAATCTAAGCATAAAAACTCGCAACAATTGTTACATATCCTGTAACGACCTGAAAAAGAATAATAGCGACTGTGCCATTCACATGATGCATGAATATTCTTTCTTCCGGTCAGCTTTGTAGGACTCTCATAAAAAATACCGGCTTGGGATCATGCAATGCCCTCGGAAATCTAGGTTCGTCAGTAATACCAGTTGTTGACATTTACACACTGACGTAGCAGTAGCTAAGGGCAAATGTTTCTCTTTACAAATTGACTTAAAGAGTTAAGCTTATCCTGCTCGAGTCGAAGATCTCATATCTCACCATGTCTCACTTTTTGTTACAAATTGACTTCAGTGAATCTTTGGAGGATCGAATGAGCTTAACATCTGACTGATAGACGCCCGTTCTATCTGTTTGAGATTAGATAAAGTCGCTAGTGAAGATTCCCGGAGGTGTGCTTTCAAATGGTGATAAGTACGTCCTTTGGGATATCTCTTGTGGACCTCATATACAGTAGAAGGATAAGGGGTTCTAACTAGCCACTGAAAGTTTCCAGTGTAGCCAATCAGTGGTTTTGGAAATTAATGTTATCACTGTATGGAGAAAGTCACAAAGGAGTAGGATTTCAGAGAAGCAGAGCAGACAAAACATGGGTGTGTAATCCTCAAGACAGAGGGATTTGGACCACAGGTACCGGAAGACCACACAAGAGTGTATAAAGCGAATCAACTAAGACCACCCGTCGAGGAATCGATTCCGGTTCACACAATGGTTAAAAACAGACTAAACAATCTATAGCTTTAAACACAAGTACAATTACCCTTAGCGTCTGATTGAGCTTTATCAGACTTCTCCGTTATTCGGGCACTTTTTCCTTAGAATTGCTTTCACGTTACTGATTATTAAATGTGATGACAATAAGGCATATTCGTAAAATTTTTCCGTACAACTATAACACCCATGACTTATACAGCATTTTGATTAATTTTGGAGTGGTGATGTCTAATAAACTGCAATTAACATAGCTGCATTATTTGGTCTAATTCTGCTTAAGCTCTGGTGTTAGGGGGCACGTAAATCAACAAGAGGCCAGATTTTACCCGTTTCGTGTGACCATTTCCCAACCACCACCCTGTGGTCGATGCTCAGGTTTTTCTCGCTATACTGTTTTCTTTAAAACTGATTCATTTTCCTACATGTTTTATCAGCATAAAAGTGTTCTCCCATTGTGCGTGAATTATGGCGAATACCGAACTTAAAATTAGCAGTTTTCAGTGATGACAAACATTTGTAGCAGCCGTACTTCGTTTCAATGAAAATACGAACATAATTACATTAAATACATTTAACCAAAGTCAATTATGGTCTTTTTCTGACATTTTTAAATTTCGTAAATGTCAACTGTAAAGTGCATGCGGTGATACAATCTTTATTTTTTTCTACTTATCAAAACGTTATTACGTGGACAGTGATCCATGTCAATTTGTGCTGAGTGTGCCTTAATTAATGACAACGCATCATTATTTTGCCTCAGGGAATTAGCCACGTGCTTGGTGAGGTGCTAAGATTTCCTTTGGGCTCTAATCGGTTTCTTCCACCCACAGATTTGAGAGCTGTCGCGGCGAAAAACATCATCAGTGAAATTAATACATCGTAAGAAATGTGAAATATGACACGCTTTTGACATATATGTGATTTTTATAATCAGTTCCTTTAGCACGGTTTCGCAAATATCATTTCAAGAGCTATGATATTGCTCCATTTATTCAGAATAGATGAAAGATTTATGTCAAAAGTTACGATACCGTAATACTAACCACACAGAGCCCACAAACGACACTGTATGCTATCCAACGTCAGCAAATATTACACACGCATAATATTTTGTAACTCCACAGATACTATACAAAAAGTGCGTACTGGAACAACTGGAAACTTAGGGATCTTCGATCCCGCTGACGTTTGTCACAGTATTGACTCTAAAAGAACTGACATCCGTTGATGCATACACTTCAAGTGTATCAACCAAGACATTGTCCTACTTCAAAGCCCTGGATCAAAGTACGACAAGCAACTCTGGGTATTATGAAGTACACTGTATATATCAGTGTCTTGACACTCCTCCTCGCAGTGGCGACTGGCGCTTACATAACCGAATCAGCAAACATTACTGTACACATACGAGGAAATGAAAGGACCTGGTATGGCAGGGCGGGGATTCGGCCTTAGTGCAAGAAACTTTACACCTCAAGAAGCGAAACTGACGATAGATGTGAGTGACAGCCCCTGGCACGTAACACGACTTCTTTTTTCAGATCTTTCAGAGTACTGAGTTAAAGTTATCTTAACGTTGTACATGAACTCAATACTCAATCAACATAAAACCTGTATCCTAGATATTTTGTTCACATCTTTATTAGACCGATTGTGCTTTCAAAGCCACGTAAAGCAACAGTTCATTTTATGTATATGAATTTATAATTAGCTAGTTGTCTTGCAACATTAAACTGAATGTGCAATCATACATGCATGTCTTATTGCTTAGGGTACAATCTAAGCATAAAAACTCGCAACAATGGTTACATATCCTGTAACGACCTGAAAAAGAATAATAGCGATTGTGCCATTCACATGATGCATGAATATTCTTTCTTCCGGTCAGCTTTGTAGGACTCTCATAAAAAATACCCGCTTGGGATCATTTCAGATTCCCAGGACTCTGAACGGTTTCCTCCCACTATAATGCTGGGCGTCGTCGTATAAGTGAAATATTTTTCAAAATACGGCTTATATCTTTACTGACACAGAAGTACTATTCCAAAGAAAAAAACACACACACACACAAAGATTCGACCTCTTCGTAGAGGTGCTTCCTGTTCTTCACAGTGACTTTATTGGTTCAGTGTACTATGAAGGATGCCTTAGAGACTAACAGAAATACGGATTTTAGACTTGCCAAAGTACGACAAAACTGATACTCCGATCTTCATACTGTAAATTAAAAACGCAGTGCCTCCTCTGAACGAAAAAATGATCGAGAGTGCAATTTTGGCGGGTTATAACTAAGCAACCATCTTTTTACGGCCACATAACTTTTGTGGGTGCTTCAACCAAGTTTTATACTTCTGGGCCGACTTTCACAATAGTCACAAAAATATCTAATTTCATAAATTTTCTCGTAAATGACGCCGCCTTATGATACTGTAACCTAAATAACGTCTTTTGCGGGCAAAAACGGACCAGTGGGTGGGTTGGATTGTCTCGTTACGTCCGCGCTACGTCCTCCAATGGGGGGGTATTTGTTGACGTGCGAGTTGACAGGATAAATAGAGGGTTGGGAGATAAGGGGGATCGAGCTACTACAGCTAAACCCGTGTTGTTGTTTTTTTTCCGGTTCGCCCGTTCGTTGACGACATTAGGAGGGGAGCACCCCCATCACAGTAATGGATCCGTCCAACCGCTTTTTTTTTGGATGAGCAGCGTGTACAAACCGGCTTGAAAAGTGTTGGCGACGGCATCTTTCGTTAAAACAAATCATGGCCTACACATGTGCAGAAAGCCAGCGCGAGTTTGGTTGCCGAGATAATTTAGTGCGATATCAACGCCAAGCACGCAAAGTGTCTGACTTAGAAGAGTCTTCGGAGACGGGTGAGTTGCTTGCCGAACGTGCACCAGGACATTTTCCAGATTGGTTCAGGCGTTATGGGAGAGACGTTCACGTGCCATACATGTGCCCGAACGTTTGTCGCACGGATGAACTTATTACTCGGCTACGCGGCGATACCTCCGTCTTGTGTGGACACATCACAAAAGGACTGATCCTTTGGTTATATTTTTCGGTTTTGTTGCCGCCGACAAAGTTGGTATACCCGAACAACAGTCGCGTATACCAGACTCGTCTCTCGCAGTAGGTAAAGCCTCCCACCTTCCCCCGGGCACAAAATGCCTGGACTTACACTGCGATGTACTCCTAACACTTAGGGTGGTATACACTTCCTGCATCAGTTCTGCCGGGGCAAAAATGCGTAGGTGAAAACCTCCCAGCTTCTGCTTGTTGGACATACGCCAGGATGGTATACACTTCCTGTAGCAGGGCAACAACCCCATACTTCTTCCGCCGGGCAAAACGTGTACTAGGTGCATGTGCACACCCAAGCCAGCATCACCACGCCATGCTCACGCTCGGTAATACCCTGCGCCGAGTCCACCGTCTAGGCCAGGTCTTGTGTAAGGATGCGCCTTTCATAGCAGGTGTACCAACTCCTACCATGTCGGGATCACCTCGTGCCCCCGACCGGGCACCTCTACCGGACTAGCGTAGGGTACCACATCTGCCCTAGCAACAACCCAAACTTCTGCCGCGGAAGAAGGGATTCTTCGATGCGTGCGGCTGCTAAAACCATACCACAGCTTGTGCACCCCCAATGTATGCCTGTCGTTTACGTTGCTCTCCTTATCGAAGGGAAGTCATTCACTAACCTTAACTACCTGACAGCCCGTCGTCTATCCAAGGTCACACGAGACCATGTGATCCATACCGTGCCATATGACACCTCGCCTGTTCTCTGCACTTTATCTCTCTCCCCTGTCTTCAGTTTTCTTTCTCTGTCTAACTCTTGGGTACTCGACCGCCACATGCGTGGACTCCTCACCCACAGACTCACTCACCTGGGTGCAGCAACAACGTCCCGACACGAAATTTACCTTGACTAACGTGTTTTTGTTGACAAGCTTCTCGATCAGCCCATCGGTGAGGGCGGGATAACGTTGCCACCCTACCCGCAAGATAACAAGGGACTGCACACCCTAGTCGGAGGGGCTATAGGGGTCATTTATGTTTATTTCAGTGTTTGGCCGTGCATTTGGACAAGGCCAACCCCCAAAATTGTGAGAACCAGATTCGACATCACCAACAAATTCATCTGGAGGCGGTAGAGATGAAACCCAAGCATTTCCGCGGTGTGCCTCTTAGTGCGCTGGACATGGTCGAGAGCCTATTTGGTGTGAATATTCAAGTGCACTAGCTCGTCCCCATCGACAACTTTTACTCGGCTCAACTCATCCATCGCAGTGCACAGCGCAATGCTTCCACCATGCGGTTAAATCAGCATTTCAGCTACAGCAAGGACCGGGCTTGATACACCCAATCCTACACGTGTGAAGTGTACCATAAAACATTTCGTAATGTGTATCATATACGACCATGGTAAGACGTGCACCGACGTTGTTCTCCGTCAGTACCCGGGTGGTGTATTCCGCCATCAATCCACTATTCTTGAAATGTTGGCTGACATGGGCATTTACCTCTGGGAGGACGACGACGGAATATTTCCTTACCGAGCGTGGTACGACTGCGAAGCTTACCTGGCCCCCGTGGACGAAGCGACTGTCGGCTCAACGAAATGGACGCCCCCCACCCCCTTTCCCGAGTGTCAGCGTGAACACCAACGCGCCCGACCGCAACCAGCAAGTGTGCTTTATCTCTATTGGTGATCCCCACGTGATCCAGAAATTTCTGGACATTCGATATTACTTGGTCCCTAATTACAGTTACGACAACTGGGTTAATGCCTACGACTGCCGAGTATTGGTATAGCTACAATGGCGCAGAACCCAACACCACCACCACCCCCCACCCCCCACCCCACCCACCCACCCAATGATATCACCCACCAACCGTGCACGGACGCCGAGTACAAGACCCAGCAGGAGATGATGCGTGATCGCGCTCATCGGCGAGAAAGACAAAGACATGCACGAGTGCCTGAAGAAAAACATCGTTGGCGGACCTAGCATCAATTTCCAGACGTGACACGTATACGAGGAGGTAAGCTCTGTCAACGGATCGTCGGGTTTGATCCTGACGCTTTGTACTTAGCCTGCCTTGCCTCACCCATGCCTGCGGGTCAGTATATCCGATGGCAAAGCGACGCGTCTGGCTAAAAAATGGCTGGACTGGCAGTCGCACCAGCTTGGGGTGCCCATTCGCCACCGGCTCAACCACACAGAGGAATGGATTGTTGATCGTCATCTCGCCCTGGACTGGTTCGCTGTCACCTGAATCACCCACGCCAGGGTTAGCTACACTATAACGACCGACGAGAGTTGAGGCCCCGACCTACGCCGGAAAGTGGACAACAAGAAAGCGTACGAAAGAGCACGAGCTGAAATCCATATGGCAGTGCGAGTTCCTTCGCATTCGGAAAAAGAGCCCGGCCTTGCGCGCTTTCCTGTAGCACTACGCCTTAGCCTTGACACAGCAACAGCCCACGACGCAAGTTCAGCTGGTGGGGGCTCTCGTCCGAGGCTGGTTGTTTGGCTTCGTGGAATGTGACATCCACATCCCAGATCATCTCAAACCGGTCTTCGCGGAATGCCCACTCATATTTAAAAACACCAACGTGAACCTAGGGCACATGAGCCAAATATGGTGGTTTTCGCACAGGCCAATGACATCATGCCCGGTTCTAGGCGAATGTGACAAGTCTGACTGACAGCACTGTGAGGTGGACCCGGACTCGGCGTACATGGTCTGGTCTTTATTGTTCAAAGCTGAGCTACGCGCTGCATACGAAGGGAGGAGGGAGGTCTGGTCGGTTGTGCCCGGGAGTTGTCTGTTAAGGCCTGGAGGGAACGCTTTGCGCTGCTACTGTAGGATTTGAGGCTGGACAGCCACGTCGTACGCATTCCACAGCACGTTAGTCAAGGCCACCTGAAGCTCTGACTCAAGCAAGGCCGGTTTCGGCTGCTCCAGCGTGAATGTCACTGGCTCCGCCTCCACGTTATCATCGTTGTCGCCGGTGCCGGCCGCTTCCTCGGCTGCCACCCGCAGCATGTCTAGGATGGCTTCCACGGGGTTTTGCCAGTTGGTTAGGTAGTGGAGGGTGACACCTTCTTTGGTCGCGTATAGCAGACCGTCGGGTCATCATAGTGACGGGCTAGTCTTGGTCAGCTCGTCACCTATTGGTCAGTTTTGGCGCGATGCCCGACTTTGGAGCTGCTCAACTTTACAAGCCGACGTTTTGCTCACCCGTAGCTCATTGGTTCATCCCGCTCTTTGCTCACTGGAGGACACGACGCGGACTTCAACGAAATCCAAGCGGGAAAATCCAACACACCCACTGATCCGTTTTGGCGTGACACAGCTCAACACTGAACTTTACAAGCCAACCACTGTGGACTTTCACCAACTCGGACCTCAACGAAATTCGAGCTATATCATAGGACGGTACACTATAGTACACATGTACAGTATAGTATACCATAGTATAGTATAGCATAGTATAGGTTAGGATAGCATAGCATAGCATAGCATAGCATAGCATAGCATAGCATAGCAGAGCACAGCATACCAGAGCACAGCACAGCACAGCACAGTATAGTATAGGATAGTGTAGTATACCTGAGGGATTTCGCCTCCACCCCAAATGGACACGTTCTGCCCATTCTATACTACTGGCCGAATCGCCGCCTTACCGTACCAGGTCTTTTACCAGGAAATGAAATATACTCACATAGTTTGACTGTTAGCATTTTCTTCCTAGAGAAAGATTTCCACGAAGATCATTTGACCATAAATGACAGATATACCCAGTAAATATGTATTATTATACGTCTATATTCAGTTGTTTATCTGATACGGAGTTTCCCGCGGTGCTCTGGAGTTGTGTACGCCTATAGGTAAATCTATGCAAAGAAAAACTCAAACGTTGTCAGTTTTCGCGATATCTGACTTTTAGTTTTCTGATGTGGTTATCCTCTTTACATTACCAGATCAATGATGGGCTTTGAGAATATGATCACTTGCAGACCAATCCTAACAAATGACTCTCAATAAAGGGATTTCTGTGAGTTCTCTCTGATGATATGACTAAAAGATGGATGGGAGAAGCCAAGGTACTCTTGTGGGCTCATGCTTCGTTGTTTTGCTTTTTTATTGTTGATTTTTTTTTCTACCTTGTGAAACATTTCCTTACATGCAAAACCTGTGGGATATATCCATCATGAACTAGGGGAATGTGGGGACATGTTAGCTCGCGCTTAGTGATATATTATCCTCTGTCTATGGAGAAAAGCAATGAGTAGGGTGAATTTGTTAGTGACTTGCTCTGCGTTCATTCTCCTCCCCCCCCCCTTTTTTTATCATTTTTATACCATTTCATTTTCCTTTATAAAGTTTATGATTATTTGTTGAAAATGTACATTCTGTCAACGGTCAGCTAATAATATCAAAAGTAAAATATGAGATTAAAGCCCAAAAAGATATACCTTGTAGAGGTAGTCTCTTTCCCGGTGGGGTATCAGCCGGATAGTTTCTTGTCACAATATCATTTAACAACTGTCAGAATTGTGTTGAAATATGTCAGTTGCTCGCTATATAGATGTAGCTTTTGAGTATGAATGGAACCCAAGATCTTTATCTTGCTGTCAACAGATTCTAGCACCCAATGTTAATAGGGACAATACATACTGCAAGGTAAAGTGAATGATGGTGCCAAGACTTCAACCGTTATTATTAAGAATACAAGCTGGCCATGGAAAAGAATCCATAACCCGTTTTTTTGTGTTCCACAGATATCACAAGGATTATTACAGCTCTTATGACTGCACTACGACGGGCATATCCAATATTGCAGATCACTTCGCAATCCGCTAGTATTTCAATTCTGTGATAAAAAAAATAGAAATTTTCTATCAAAATCATGGTAAGGTAAAATATCAGCCATTCCCGTTTCCAGTAATAGCCTTTGCAGCACCAGTGTTTCCTGCAATAGGTAATCTGTGAACAATATTTCTGTTGATAGGATGGGTACAGTCGTTCTTCACCGCATACAACTTTATTGTAAAAATTAAATGAAATTTCCCGAATCCGAGGCCCGCCAGTCCACAAAGAATAGGATAACAAAGCTGTACATATGTATCTAGTGCACTAACGGCGTAATTCTCGACCATTGGAGTATAACAAAATAACAGTTAACATAATACCACTTACCCTTTCGCATGTTTTGCCCAGTTCTGCTTAAGCCATGGTACGGGGGGGGGGGGGGGGGTGTTATTTCCCTTTATTTAAGTATTTACGGGAACAGTTTGAATGTAACCCTAAATGAGGATAAACTGACAAACTAACTAATAAAGATGTCACCGGTTATTTCTGATCATTTGTAACTATCCACTGTCGTCGTTGCCCCTGCTGCTGGCTAAGTTCTAGTCTTTTAGAACGTATCCTGATTAGCCTCCTGGTGAAACACTGATAAGTACAATATAGCTATCATATAACCATTGTCCGTAATTGCAAGTAGGTACATGTATATAGCGACAATATTAACTGTCCATCAAAAACATAAACATTCCGCGACCCAGTACCAAACCCTCACGTAAAACCTCACGAGCTGACCACAACTAGATGGCGACGTGTATCTGAATAGCACAGGCATACGTCTAATCAACAAGATTTGTTATATTCACTGAATATAGTCTTCTCTGTTTTACCATTTATAGCTTGTGGATGCTATCTGTAAACAGTAACGGTCCTGTTCAAACTTTTATTACCGTAAATGGTTGACAACACCACATGTTCGTGGTTCACTTCTGATTCTGGTAGGTCCATCACTTAGAAGGAATCTCGTGTGCAAATTTCATGACTATTAACTTTGCCTGAGACAGTTTTGTTTATTGCCAGTCTTGGCAAGATGCCAACGTAAAATGACATCTGCCTGATGTCTGATGGTGTCTGCCTGCCTTAAACGTTTTAGATTGAAGTTTCATCAGGTGTGTTAGAATCATCAACATGCGTTCCCGCCATCGAACCTCTGCTCATAAGCTACATGATAAGGTTCCACAGTTCGGAGTACCATGGTACCCTTGGAACGAACAACACAGTTCGGAAACCAGGTTACCTGAACATAAAAGCTTTACAAATAGCGCATTATAACTGGGATTTGCTTTGCCTTGTTGGATGTGAAAGCCGTCTAAATCCACATCATAAATTCCTGGGACCGTTTATGTGTAAGATGGTATCAGACAAGATTTGCCGCTTCAACCCGTTTTGCCTGATTTAGCTTTATTCTCTTCCGGTGGCGTTGAAACTTGTTTCTCTAGCGGATAACCAAGCATTCCAGAGAGCACGCAATAGTCAAGTGAAGATGATAGATCAACGGTGCAGGAGAGCCAGATAATGCGAGAGCGTTCAGATTCGTTCAATACATCATTTTGCCGTGCGTGAGTTATTGCAGCCTATACGTTAGTCTCATGTAACGTAACAGTATTGGGAACGCCTGGGGTTGATTCCATTAAGCTAGTCTTGACAAAATGTAAAACTTCAGTATGATCTATAAATTACAGATCAAAATGGTCAATCTGATACAACTTTGTTCAAACATAACATTTGTCATTTGTGCTAAAATGTAATATCAGTGGTCCAAAATAAGCTTCCAAATGAAATTGTATCAAATTTTAACTTAAGTAAAAACTGAGTTTGTAGAATCGGCTCGAGTACACATTTCAGGAAGAGTAGGTAACGACCAAAAATGCCATAATATACTGGTGCCAACTTTTAAAAAGGATTTTGGATTTATCTAAAACTTAAATCTTGAATGAAATACACAGTTTTGACAATAGGAGGTCCCGTTTTGATAGTTTTGTCTTAAAGCAAGTCCTTAGACTTTTCCAATAATAAACCTTAAGGTCTATAAATGATTCAAATTTCTATTTCTATAAGTCATAAACTGACTTAGTGAAATTGTATGTTTAAAGATAGCACGACAGTTACGTAGACATAATGTTCCGTGCTTACCTGACCTAAATAACCTTATCCAGTTTAGTCAATGATTTGTTTATTTATTTATTTATTTAACTGTTTTTTTTACGTCTTCAAGCATATTCCTCTAACACGACGGCGGTCAGCGTTATGGTGGGATAAAACCGGGCTGAGCCCTGGGAATACCGATGACCATCCACAGGTTACTGACAGTCCTTCCTAATTACGACCGGGGAGGTGCCAGCATGAGCTCACAACGAAATTTAGTCAAAGAACGTGAAAACATCTTTACGGTAAAAGTTATACGAGATTTTTTTTGACCCCACTGAGTGTCCATGAAGTTCTTGAAACGTGCATCTAGAAGACTTTGACCGTAAAAAGAATTTCTAGCTCCTGAAAATACCATGGCTGAATAGGTATCTTGAAATGTTCCGTAAACCTGTGATGCTTGTAGAAACTGGTCGTCAAAACATGATATTTACCTACGCAAAACCTTGTTTCTACAAGCCTGATCCTCGAACTCCTTGTTTTTAAAGGCCTACTGCTTGAACGCCTTGCTTGGTGTATTAGGCCACAAAACTTTGATATATAAATGGGTTTGTGAAATAACAGCTAAATCATTAAATCATGCTACATGATGACCGTTTTTTGTGAAATCCTGTAGTGTGACGACATCGTCGTGAAGGTATTGTAAATTAGCGCTATAATTATGACATCAGACCGCATTATGGCCATTTCCCTGAAATCCTGAGGTGTGTAGACGTGATCAATGAAATTGTGATAGATTTCCGTGAAATCATGTAGTGTGAAGACTTGGAGGCGCATTCGCGGTAGATTAAAACTTTGATCCTGATATATCATGCCGCATGATGAGCATTTCCATGAAAACACTGTGTCGTAAAAGTAAACTTGTGATAAATAAAGAAATTTTTGGTGAAAACATTGAAGATCACTCTGTGAAAATATTGCGTGTGAAAACATTCTCAGTGACATTGTGATGCATGAAGACCTTGCCCATGAAAAAGAACGACACGAAGGCCTTGGCACCGGAATGCTACCAGATTGATTGTGCTATGTTTAGACCCTGTTTGATATTACAACACCACCATAAAGATCCTCTGATGTTGAGTAATGAAAGAAGACACGACGTGTTTGTTGTACAAGAACACCTGCTTCATAGTGAAAGCTATTAGGCTTTGCTTGAGTGGCCTGAAAACTTCACTGATTAACCAACTATATTTGGGACTTCTTCCACTGGAGTGTGTAGAGTGTCAAACCGATAGAGGAGATAGTTGGTCAATGTTAGTCCTTATTGTATCCGTATGTCACTGCAATAATAATCGCCTTTATGGAAGACAATGGTTCCGTTATATGTATGTATTCTATACGTCAGCCATGTTGGTTTCCAAGGCCTGTGTATGCCATGTATTGCTACAGTTATCTACTCTTTTATGAAGGATAATGGCTTTCTGTATAGCCAGAGCACCAGTATTCTACAAACGTAGAATAAGCCGTTGTGTTAGAATAGGCGGTTAAGCCTATACCAGGGCAATACAATGTATGCCGAGTTGGAACTTTGTTTGTAAAGACGTTGACCGTTATTCTTGTTAAAGCTAGGGGTGAGTGTTTCTTTAAAAATAAAAAGTTAAGAAATCAGAAGCCTTCGCACTGTGCCTGCCGTATGGTTGATATTGCAGGCTTGTGCCAACATACACTTCTGGTTCATAGAACTGTTGTGTCAGGGAGTAATGTTACATGTAAGCACCGCCATCTTTGTCACACGAGTGTCTCATGTAAGAGGAAATTTCCTTATCTACTACTTATATCCGCCTCGCATTCACAGGCGTTTGGGAAATTTCAGTATGGGAAATCATTTCGAAATGCCAGATATTTAAAACATCTTCCCCATGCTTAAACGAAGCTGACAATTGAGTTTTTATTACATCGGCCTGCGTCCTCTCATCCCGTCTTCCACTAGCATGTATAACAGTGTCGCAATATTAATAATTAATAATACGCTGAAATATTAAGCCCATCGAGCAGGCGTCCAAGAGTGGGCTAAGATCGCGGATATTTTTTTGTATTTCTCTTTGGTTATTTCCTCTCAGCGGAAGTATTTGTGGCATTATTGACAAAATATCATGTTTTGCTGATGTTCGCCCGTAAGCTAGTACCAGGAAGAGGTGTACATTCGCCGGATCTACAGCCATTACACTGGTCGGGCCCCAAGGTGGGTAGATAAAAGTGGCTCTCCCAATGTACTTCCCGAGCATCCCCCCCCCCCCCCTTCCCCGGCCAGACAAATACATCGTTCGCATAACGCACAATTAAAAGTTTCAATCTGGCGAAGATGTTCTCAGGAAATACATTCCCGATAAGACTACGCTCTACGATATTAAATGACCATATCACGTGAATATATATTTTTTTTCACCATTGTGAGTATTACACAACAATTTCACATTTCTCCCAGTGGTATTCCACCCGATTATTTACACGTTATTTGCCTTTTTGGGAACATTTGCAAATAAGCTTTACTGGCATTATTACTTTAATTAATTTGGATCGTATCATTCATAAATCCACTCCAGTCATGATGTAAACATTATATACTTGCTTATTTTCTTCAAATTGTGAGATTTGAAAATTTGAAAAGTTTTCTTTAAGGTAACATTTCTGAGGTTGTCAAAACTTTAATTTCTTGGGCCTAAAATAGGCTCTAAAATTGTACTTCATATTTTGACCTGAGTGAGAAAAATATATATATTTTTTGTGGGATCAACCTTAAAGTTTTTTCCTATACGTTGGCTGCAACCGTCCGCTTAGTCGTTCAGCTGGGGCCAACGTGGCTCAGTTGGTTAGCGCCCTAGCGCAGGGTAATGACCTAGGAGCCTATCACCAATGCGGTCGCTGTGCGTTCGTCCAACTCATGCTGGATTGCTCTCCGGCCGTACGTGGGAAGGTCTGTCATCAACCTGCGGATGGTCGTGGGTTTCCGCCGGGCTCTGCCCGGTTTCCTCCCAAAACGATGCTGGCCGCCGTCGCATAAGTGAAATATTCTTGAGTACGGCGTAAAACACCAAATCAAATAATAAAAAAAAATAGCTTTTAGCTATACCAGTAGATTAAGTAATTATCAAAAGGTCATAATCATCATATTTTACAACTTCTTATATCAGAAATTTTGCTTGTGGGATTAAATTTAACGCTGTGTTTATCAGCATGCCAGTCTTGACGATTCAGCGAGAATAGCAGATAGAGCGCCTACGTGACACCCTGCTAACTATAAGATTACCTGATTACTCATTCCTAACTATAAGATTACCTGATTACTCATTCCCTCAGGCCACTCAAATGTTGACAAGGACGTAGTCGCAACAAACAGAAACGACTCGTGTTGAACAGTAAACAGTCGTTAATATCTTTTTAGAGTGACCACCTTGACAGTTCAAATCACCTTTTCCGCCTTCTTTAATTTGAGCAAGCCCTGATCTAGACAAATGAAGTGTACTACTTGATTAACTTATGAATATGTTTACCCAAGAATGTTCATGGAAGTCTTGCCGTGCTTACTTGCCAATAACCAGTGACAGTTTCGTTCATTTTTTTTTTTTTTCAAATTGAAGAAAATTAATTTTAATTCTACCATTGATTGACATGATACCATTGCCTAAGTGATGCTTTACCCCATATTCACGATTTTGTACCCATAGAATGAAGGATTAAGACAAATAACCGACCTCAGACAAGTTAAAGATGAACTTTCCCACTTATGACATGTAGACTTGTACTTGATACTGTTTGGAGACATTAGTTCTTCAGCGATCAAGTATGCCTCCAACTATTACATTACTTGCTAAAAAGATGTGGAAACTATTGATGGTAAGTATTTCGTATGCAACCTTTATGTATAATTGTGATGCTTTAGACTTGGGGAATTGAATACAACTGTAATACGCGAAAGAATCTTCCTTCTGTGTGGATTATAATTTACATGGTCAATATCCCATTAAGGCTGCAGAGAATTTTGAATAGATGCATTTGGGTGTGTAAGGCTAATATACGTGTCAGAGCGACTCCACGGCTGAGAAAAAAAACCCACTTCTAATGGTATATGAGGTTCATCCTTCCAGTGATTCATTTAATCATTCAGTCACTGAGTCAAACACATTGTAACAGTGTTGCCTAGCACAGATTGATTTCATTAAACACCTAACGAATTCAACGCTGGCAATGTGGACTGTCGTATGACATTATTTTCCCATTTGCGATCAAAAATAGAAACCTCAAACCATCTAGTATTGATACTTTCAGGCCATATCAGATTCTGGATGGGTAATGTGATGTCAAATGAGAGCCTGCAACGTTTCTATTTTTATTGCAACAAAAGACTCGAAACTCATGAAAACCAAATTGATTGAATCTAAAAGAAGAGTCTCTGGCAATATTACGATTTTTCTTAGCATATTTTTGTTTAGCATTATTCGTGTGTATTGTTAGCTACACGCCAGAAATTTTGTTTTCATTTTTGTTCTCTTAAAAAATGTAAGAATATTTATGTCAGTTGTGAACCTAATACACAAGAAATAGGATACTTAATTCATCATTGTATTAGCCATCACCTATAATTTTTAAGTGATTGTCTTTACAATGGCTGAGCTCATTTGCATATAAAAGTGTGTGGTCTGTTCATTCCTAATTTTGTAATTCACTGCTGACTTTGGATCGGATCGATGCTTAGACTACCTCAGATAGTGAAATGCATTCTTCAACACACACCCAAATATGAATGAGCCCACACAAATAACGCCAGCCACGTTGTCCATATGTCTGGAAAATCTTGTTAATTTCGATGCATAAACTCACAAACTCTTTACAGAATTCAGAATAATGAATGAAATGATTATTATTATACTGACATCCTGTAAAAAGGCCTGCCCTTAAGCGTTTTCATATGAATTCAGATTTTATTTGAATGACTTCGTTCAGTGTTATAATGTTTAATGCATTGTTGTTCTCATACAATACTTGAACAAATCCTATCGCCGTCATGTGAGTGAAAAATTCTAGAGTGCAGCGTTAAACGATCGAATCAAGTAACGTCACATCACACCATCATTAACAAGGAATTCGCGGATCTGTACATTTATGTAACGAGCAAGTTTGAAATGGTTTCCGTGGGTGGGTCATTGTGAAAGCTGAACCCTCTGTAACGTTGTTCGAAGAGGCGTTGAGGAAGACATAAACGCTCCTTAACTATTATAGTTTCCAGACAGACAAATGGAAGATCACACATGTGTTAAGAGAGCCCTATACCGCTTGTGTAATGTGCTTTATGCCATTCGTTCAAAACGATAGGGCTACTGTACATTGGCATGCCACGTGGTCATGACAATTGGTTATTCTCAGCCTGGTTTATGTGGCAGTTATTGTGGAATGAGCTCAGAATACGCCTCCAGAGATTCCAAGCATGAATTGTTCCTTAGCAATTCAAAATACATTCATAATAACATGAACCTGTAAAATCGAAGTTGGTCTTCCATGAGACAATCCTCAAGCTGGCTAAATCGTGTTCTGCATTTCCTTTACACAGGAGTATTCCATTAAACTTGCGAATATTACATAACCATAAAGGCGCGTTCATCCTTTTTCTTAAGAATACTGAATCGCGCCAACTGAGAAATAAGTGCACTCTTAATATAAGTAGGAAGCATTTCCCTTTTTCAGGAATACATATTCAAATGGTATATGCTGTATATAATATCTGTATGCGTAAACAATATTTTACTGTGTTTTGCGTTACTATAAATATTTTACAAAGACAGATAGAGTGGATCTATAGAAATTACTGTATAAATACAAGTATTTGCCTCAAATTTAAAGAAATGACTTACCATCTAATTCCACATACTCGTTTAGCCGTAATTTTAAATCTTCTCGGTGTATATTTAATTTAGGTTTGCACCTTTAGAGCACTTAAAGCTGCTAAGAAAGTTGAGATCTTGTTTATGTAACTACACAATTGGATTTGAATTTATCGTCAAAACACAGCTGCTTATCAAAAGGAAAATGTTCTGTAGCCCAAGCTCTGAGCAAATTTTAGTGTGAAAAATACACTATTTGCTATTACACTGTAGCAGCGTTACACTGCTCTCCTATGATGACTGACGGTATTGTGTGGTTTAGGTTATCAACTGACTGGGGAATGTGCATGTCCGAGATCGCAGTGCTCCCTCGCATTTCAATGTGCCTCGCCTTTGCGCCAACAATGTTACTGTTTGTGAACGAACATTGTACGGTGCATGGTGCTTGTTAATCACGGCGTTTCAAACAGCTTAAACTGCACATTTTAAGATAAACATTCACTGCTTAAGCTGTTTCTGGATCCAAATATATATATACGTTCTGAAGTTTCTTTCTATTTCCATACAGAGCTTAACATTTGACAGACATAACAGGAGAGAGAGTTCAAGAGGAGCTATACCATCTCCGTGCTGTGTGATTGTGACCCCCACAAAGGAACTGCCTACGGGGACAGACTCGGCTGTTTACACTTAGCACATAACGCAGAATGGTGAAGAGATATCTTAGTCTTCCGCTCTGTGACCATGCAATATAGATTTGCGAAGCACTAATTCGCAGTAACGGACTGTAAAACGACTTTACGGTAGGCCCCACCCCAGACGTAACGTCACACCCATGTAATATTTAAAAGCAGTGCTCTTTAAGAGCTTTTCCAATAGGTTAAGTGATATATTCCCTCACCTTTCAGCTTAAGCTCAGAAAAAAGCGTGTCACTTAGATATCAGGGAGTTTGTTTTAAGGTGAGAGGCTGCACTCCACAAACTGTTGAACCCGTATAACACGTCAACGTGTGCAAAGTTTGAGGCTTGGCTCCGAATAGTGGGGGATATGCCCTTAAAACAGAGAACTATTTGCACAGCCAAACTTACACATTCATAAGGATTTGTCTGTAAAACTGTCGTTTAAGCATTGACATTTTTCAAATCTTCATTCTCGTTTGTACATTTATTGGCTATGCGGTTAAAGTTTGTGACACAAATATAGAATCTGGGTTGGAGAACTGATGCGGAATACCAAATGTGCTGATCGCAAGACTTGGTAAATGCATAATGTTCCTAAGTTTGGCTGTGAAGGCAACCTCTATAGATAGTTGACTAACAACTCTAGTTTAAGGACTAAAGACATTTTTCACGGACATCAATTGCTTCCTAATGTATAGAGTTTTTATTGTTTTAGAATTAGAATTGTTGGGTCGTGGATTTCCCCCGAGATCCCACCATAATGCTGGCTGCCTTCGTATAAGTGAACATATTTTTGAGTACGTCGTAAAACACCAATGAAATAAATAAATATGAATCAAAATTGTTGTTTAGTTTATTTGATTAATAAAGCAGTAGGCGCAAATAGCTAAACGGTTTTACTTCAAAATATCTGACAACGAAATCGTCAAGTGAAGTAAACAAACTTCAGCTCGATATGTTACAAACCTTTGCCAAATTTCTCAAAAACCTCCACTTCAATGAAATCAACTAACAAAGGTCTATTTGGCAAATAAAAACTTTGAGGCGCCATGCAACTGACTTAAGCTTTACAGAAAGTCCTTGGATGAGTATACTTGATGATCTGGCGTTTAACTTAGACTTGTGAGTTATGAGCCGGTTGAACACCTACGCTGACTTCGTAGGGCCTACACTCAATAAATTACTAGTTAGTCTAAGAAACTACCTTACGTAATCGATCGGAAGCACTATTTGACTGTGTCGATTGCGGTCTTTTTGAAAAGAAGACCATTTTTCAACGAAACAGTAATCTGACATGGGCATTATCATGACAAAAATAGGTGACGCCAGCTCTGTGGAAAGGCCGCCACCATAATTAAATAATCCGAAAACCACCCGAGCTTCACCAGGCAAAGAAAATGTTGTCTGTGGACAGTGATGAATAGCATGCCTGAGCAGCAGTATGTTTGGTGGCGTTGTCAAACTCAATTAGCCTATAAACTAGACCACGGAGATCGGACGGCAAATTGTAGTTTTAAGATTAATTAGTAGAATTAATCATTCCGTATTCTTGGACCGATCAATCGGGGTCACAAGTTAACCTAGAAATATAATTATTACAGTAGGATAATTAAATGCTGAACACATATGAAACGAATTCTTGGAGATCAAAAGACATTTTGCAAAACAGGAAGTTTTTGAATGATAATAAGGGTCGATTGTGAAGGTAGAAAACCCAATATAGGTCTCCTGGTACGATCAAAACACCCACAAATGTCCATTAATCATTAAAATGTTGCACTTTTACGTTGACGCAATCTTAGTAAAGACTTCTCTACTACATGTGCAAAACCAAGGGTTTAAATTCGCAGACACTACCTTCTCAATTGCACATTATCATGTTGAAAGAATATCTTTAGCACATTCACAGGTGTGAGTGGCTTAGAAGCCTACTCGCAGAAACGGAGACATGTTTGCATTTAGAACGAAAAAAATGGAAATCATTATTTTCATTTTGGCTTTTCATTTAATATTTCCCATCGCAATGTTAGAGCATACATCAATAATCATTATGTCTCGAACAACTTTTTGATGTTTATGAGTTATGATGAAAAAAGCCGCCCAATGCGGACGTCCACGTCCAGCTATCCACTGCTAATTTCCCTTGTCTAGAATCAGCTGTTGTATTGATTTTGTACCATGATTAGCACACAGTAACGACATCCTCTAGCCTGATGTATTGTCGCACTGGTTTCCTGTGCTAATCTATTGTACACAACTGATTTCAACTACCCAATCTTTTGTTGTACCTCTATATAGCATACTAACTAAACCGCGGTGTGTGGACAGTTCACAATTTCCACTTAATCGTCTTCCATTGATAACATGAACACTACACCACATGTGTTTCAAAGCTTTTCATTTATCCAAGCGCATTTTAACAGACGTTATTTACCTTCAAAATGATGCAGTTTTACTCGGTTTCGCCACGTCGGTGGTGAAAACTAGCAAAGACCGTCTATTTTGGTACGACCCTGAAAATGTCTATACTCTTAGGCCAGCCACGTTGAGCTGTGCTAATGTGTTTAAGGGTCTCTCCGGCGACCACCATTATGTCCACCGCGGCTACTCCGCGGGAGTGCAAGGATAACACTCAGTATGTCGCCTTCCTAACCCCATCAGTCCTCAGGACAAAATGAAGTTATCTCTGCTGGACGTCAGCATGAAGCTTGAACAGGTGCCCATGGGAAAATGTGACGTCACGTCATGTGAAGAAAATTAATTGTGAAGAAACACATCAACTACCATAATTCTGCCATGGGCGTCTGAAACCCCCCGAGTGATTGGTCACGGAGTAGTCCATGTTTGGATTCCCCGTGTCTTACGACATTCCAAGGGCATGACGTCCATTACAAGATTTAATCCAGGTATATTTCTCAACTATAGTGGAATATTAACCAATTAATGTTGCCCTCGCTAACATGCCAGTACCCCTCGCCAACCATCAACATTACATAATCAGATCTAATAGAAGTATGGTCGATTGACTGGCTGATTGATTAACGCCATACCGAAGAATCTCATAGAACTATGTAACAGACTATGCAGTATTGTGTCAAGGTAGGCTAGTACGACTGAAAAAGTCCCCAAGGCTAGCATGATATTGGTAATATTTCCATCTCAGTCAAAAACCCTGTTATACTTCGTTATGTTATACATCACGGTTTCAAAAGCACTGATCAAGTGTACGTTAATCGCGTTTAGTTTGCAACAAGACGCCCACATATGGATATTTAAAAACTAATATATAACAGAAAACACATTTCGTCAGATAGATTCAAATGCCGAAATAAAAGTCTCTCCCTGTATGACCGCAGTAGAGCCAAGTACTGTTACATGCACTCGTAGGATTAGCCAGTGTACAGAATAGTGACCTTGCTTCATGCATCTCCTTTGTAACTTTACCCAAATTCGTCAACTCATTGATTAACGTAGTTCCGTTACTAGTGGTACAAGGGGCATGTCCAGTTCGACAGTAATCATTACGCTGAAGATTTAGTCTGAGAAAACAACCTTAACCTAGTGACCGAACTAGATTAAATTTATCTGTTGGGGCGGTCTTGGCCTACCTCTCACACACCCTACAGTGCATTGTAAAAGTTGTTCATAGAAAAACGGCGTTGTTGTGATTTGCCTAAATGTACCTGATAATTTCAATACCAAGTCCATGCCATTAAAAATAAAGTTGTAACCATTTTCCTTGTATAGCGACACTAAATCTTTATCACATGAAGTCACCGCTGCTATACGACTTAAAAGTAAACCACATAATTCTGTTGTTAAAGTAGTTGAAAATTAATCAGCCTCCTTCAAAGTATATGGAGTAGTGGGTGATGATCATTGGTTTTAGATAATTAGCAGTCCCAGATGTTTCACTAGTTTGACAGTTGTTTTGTGGAAGGTTAGCAGCATCTAATCCAAAATTTTACCTCCGGCTTCATACAAAAAAGGGAGATTACAGGCGCAAGGAATAAGTGTGTAGTGACTGTAAGAATGTGATTGACTCGTCCATTGTCCACTGATCCATTTGACGACTTCCGTTTTATTAGACGAAGATACGAGTTCTTGAGAACTGTATTGGGCATGTCTGACATGTTTTCACGGATTGCGCGACCTCCACATGTCAAGATAACGATGATTAAATGGCTTACTGTAATCATCCCAACCCAAGACTACTTCATCTCAACCCTGATCACATCCCAGATATCCTCACTTATGTCATAATTGTCTGGGACGCTCTTTGCAGAATGAATGGCTAATAAAAGGCTACACGGTAACCTCGAAGCCGCATAAGTATTGTTATTATTCACGACGATTATGTACAAAGTAAGACTGGGCCTGGCGTAGCTGAATGTCCTTTCATCTATTGTTATTTCACAAAGACCTGTCAGAGCCTTTGTAATATTCTTGGCAGATTTTGCACCTCTATTAGTCACATACATTCAGCCATGTTTCAGCCTAAAATCTCTCATAGTATTTCATAGCGCCTTTTCCTGTTTATGATGGAGCCGGTTCCATTTACAGCCCCGGACGTAACCTATTCAGGGGACCCAAGTCATGGTTGCACATGAAACAAAGCAAAGTCTTCGCCTGCGAGAGCCATATTGGACACAGTCATTACGCCAAGGCCGTCGATTTGTCATATAAGAAAAGAAACGCTGTGAGGAGAAAATGTCAGCGTCATAAAACGGTACCAAAGGGATGGGTTTGTGTACAAGGCTGAATGAACGTAAATACGATGAAGAACTATATCCACGCTCTTCGGTGTCGCTGGTCGGACGCATTAGCAGATTGGTGACAGCTGTTTGCCGTCTCGTCACTCTGGAAAAGCAAGACAATTATTTAGCTCGCATAGTCTAGCCAACTATCCTAGTGACACTCCGGTCTGTCTTCATGTCTCAGGGTGGTTATAATTGCCACCATTAACTTCAAAATATTTTTGAGCTTACAAATTGCCCACGCATTCCACTACGATGTGTGTTCGGGAAAATGATTGCTCATATTGGCGCAAAAGATAATACATTGTACACAGATGACAATGGATATGCCAGCAGTGCCGTGATCAGAAGAATAACGAGCAGTTCTATTCTTGCGTTAAATAGAACTTAAAGGTACAAGACAATGCATTTGGAAGAAAAATTCTTTGATCAACAAAGAAATAATTGCATTCTTGAGATAAATGTACAATGAACATGTTATGCATCTATAGTTCACATATCGTTTACCGCACGCAATCACGAAATTCTCTGTGAGCTTATAACATGAATTTCACTGACCATTCACAAACGGAAGTTATCGAAGATAAGAGGACAATTCTGTAAAATGGTTATCCGTTGTTGATTAATGTGTACTGACATTTTTTTTCGTCTGCATCTCAGCATCATTGTCAATAAACGCACATTACTGGCTTGAACTGACGACAAAATACCGTCTGTGATACTCTTAAGAGGGTGGTCATGAGAACCTCATGGTAAACATCCAATTTCGAAATAGAATTATTTGATATGGGGTAAAGAAACGTATACAACCAGCGGATATTTTTCTGAAATAGCGGTATAGTGTCGCGAGAGTTCAGTCTTCCTTTAGTCGTTCCCAGATATGAAGCCCGTAAGACTATAACTGAGTTAGGCCTAAATGATTATGTCAGAGACAACTATCGTGTGGCTTGAAAAGGAAGCGAACTAGTAGATTTTTCGATCTGATAAGATACATTCAGAGATGTTACCGCTTGGATAAGGTCGATAATACCAGCAGTTATCTTATGTAAATTGACGGGTGGAAGTAACCTCCGAAAGAAGTCATTTTGCGGAGCTCGCACATCTGTTGTCAATGCATCAGTGTCTCGGCATTTTGCATTAAGCTTAATGCGAAGTCCAGTATGTTCAATTGCGAAAGATGAACCCGAGTCCGTAAAATGTATCCGGGGATATTCTTAAAATTGAATGTGTCCAACAATCTGACACAACAATAACATCAAATGTTTTATTTATCTATAATCATCTTTTATGTCTTTATGTTGCTTATGTAGTATCCAAAACGCCTCTTCTCTTGTTTTAAGGTAACATTTCAACTGACATTTCAAGTATTGGATAAAGCCAACATTTCACAAACCACATGTGGTACCCAAATGTGTTCAGCTGCTCTGTCTATTTCAGATTTGGTAACGTCATGGCTATACTGAATTCATATAGCCTATAAAGGCTACCGACGTCGTAGTATTAGTTACGAGTGAAAACGCGACTGGATCATTGTCGTTGTAAGAATTAAAAGGCCATGTTAGATATTTCCGAAACTGTGCTTTCAGCATATGATTATTTTGGTTCAGACTGAAAAAGAGATGGAAAAATACATAAATTCCACTCGTCACTAAGATTTAACCCCGAAAAGAACATCAGTTTTTTTTTAAAATAAATCATGCACTTTTCCTTTAAATGGGCACCTGAATGGAAATATATCACAAAATGATCTTGTGCCTTAACCTTCGCATTTTGAATGTTACATTCAATCCATGTCATTCACATGGATTGTGAAAAACTGAAGTCATCAGTTTTTTACCAAGCACTTCGACAGTAGACCACACAGCTCCAAAACTGGACTTAACCGTTTTTGCGCATTAAATCTCATCCGTTTAAGGAACATCCCAAGAGATAGTCCAAACATTCAGGAATCCACATGTTTTCTTTTTCTCAAGTTACGTTATGAGTTATTAATTATTACTAATGGCGGGGGCATTAATTGGATTTATCTTGGAAACTGATGAAAGATTTGGGAATTTGCCATTTCAGAACATGTGGAGGTTTACCGGCGAGACATTGCCAGAATAAACACCATTTCACAGAAATTGCTTAGCCTGGCGCGTATGAAAAGGATCCTGGACGCCAAATGATTGAGAGTCAGTTTCAAACGGTCTCTATGGAAAGATGACCTGACGCCTCTTATCTGATATTGTAGGGTGATAGGTCGGTGTGAAGGCATGTTTACTCGAAGTCCAAATCGATGCCTTGTCTCTGAACTAGAATCTATTCTCGTAACCTCTCATTCAATGGTTCACGTAAGACCTTCCTTTCAAATAACATCAAAAGCTGAAGGTTTTTGCCCGCAGCGAACTAGTCAAATGGACGGCACAAGTTGGCGATCTTGCCTAAATCTCTGGGACGTTCTAATTTGATAAAGGTGGCCATGACAAGGCTGTTGTAATTTATCTGTGTTCCCAGTTACAGCCAATGTTTGAATTTGAAAGATTTTTCTCTATTTGAAAATGTGGCCCAGTTGGATAGTGCCCAAGCGCAGCGTAATGACTCAGGAGTCTCTCACCAATGCAGTCGCTGTGAGTTCAAGTCCAGCTCATGCTGGCTTCCTCTCCGGTCGTAAGTGGGAAGATCTGCCAGCAAAGTGCGGATGGTCGTGGGTTTTCTCTGCCCGGTTTCCACCCTCCCATAATGCTGGCCACCGGCGTATAAGTGAAATATTCTTGAGTACAGCGTAAAACACCAATCAAATAAATAAATAAACTCTATTTGAAAATAGATGGGCAATGTTGACCAGTTGAGATCTTTTGTCTTCTCAAGCACAATGTGTAGGCATATCGTTTAAATGGCTTCTCCAGCATTAATAAGTCAGATTATATAAACTGTATGCGCAAAATTAGGACACAAATGTATTGATGCTGCAGGTAATGGCATGGCGGTCATTTACCAGTCATTTACTAAATACTAATCTATAAGTGTGGGTTGTCAGGCATCCGCCATAAATACAGTCAATACTGTATATTCACGGATGTTGACATGTTATAGATTGCTAAATGTTGATCACATTCTATTCCCAACTAAGAGATGAAAACGTTCTCTTTGATGGTCACTGTGCTACACTGTTCCATCATACATCACACGTGAATGTAAAGTAGTACTACCGTTCCACACGTGTGGGTCTGTCATAGAGACGTGAATGACTTACCTAAAACTATATGTCTGGAGCCGTTTTCATACAAGCTACAAACACATGGAGATCATAGTAAGGACTGCTGTGTGTCGCGATGTGGTAGTTGTGGTGGGACCAACAAAAATACACAGAACTCAAGTTGGATAAATGTTTACTTTACTTATGCTAGGCCAGCGGAAATCATTCCTACCCGATGCATTCCGATTATTGCAACTAGACCTGCTACATGCGAAGCTTAAGTCGCAGTATTGTTTGTTATAACAGTTCTCTGATTCTTTAAGAAACAAAGGCAACGGAAATACAAGAAATAGAGAAAGTAGGCCTAGTAGTTAATTCATGATTCATGATGTTGTGCTAGAGGTGATAGTAGTATCAGTAGCAGTGGTTGTGGTAGTTGCCGTGGTGGAATTAATTAATTATAGTTGTAAGAATAAATGTCGTTGTTACATGTACATGTACCCTGGTAGTTGTATACAAGGGCACTTCTGTGGTAAAGGACCTGAGTGCGAACGAAAGACTCGAACTTCATATGCTGTTCCATACCCAATGAAATTCTTTCAGAAAAAAACACGGCTCATTAACAAGGCAATTTACATATGTGTTTCATTGGTCAAAAAGTTTTGACACTTCTTTAAAATAGATTGATTTAAGGTTATACGTCTTCGCCTTTCGTCAAATGTCTAGTAGCCATTATAACTAACTTGTCCTTGGAAATGACCCATAACGATGGGTAGCCTATAAATCAGTTCCTCAATAAAACGAGTTAAACTGTTCTACCGTCAGTTTCTTTCTAAAAACAGTTAAACAATCATTCTGAAAATCTCGTGATAGGGTAATTGCCCGTTCAGGGGTCAACGAAATCTCCCCCATGGGGCCCAGACACTGGTAAGGGTTAAAGGCCAGCAGACTACCAACCCACTCAGAAGATTTTTTCCGCACTGTTAAAAAAGGGCTCCAAAGAAAGAACAAAAAAGCGCTTCACTGAATAGCCATTTACAGGATTTATTTCCAATAAAGTGTCAAGTAAAGAGAAGAGCGGTGATGAAATACATTAGAAATTTTATTTCTAGAAATGAAATATTAAATAACTCATCCATCCAAGAGGGTTTAACCGATTACAAAGGATTTCTGTCAGCAAGTAAAATCTTCTGTGGAATTTTTACATCAGTCAGACGTTTTGGGTGGAACTTTCATGGATAACTAAAACCCAGCCAGTCACCGGCGTAGTGTGAAGTGTGCTCTCTGGCCAGTTAATCTGAAAATACAAGGAAGCCCACTTCAAAATAAAACTGTCAAATAATACTCTTAACTTGAAATTTGAAGTCGTTCTTTTGTTGTGTGGAAAACCAGATAAACAGAGATAGCAGCAGACATAATCCCATATGCAGAGGTCAGACAATCTCGTCCAAACGATTTACGGATTGCTACAGTGACTTGAACTGAAAGGCACCAAATTATTACTACTTACAAACTGTCGTTAATAACAGCACAACTGTTTAAAGCACGACACAGCTGTCAAAGGCAATAAAGCGTCCTTCAATTTTTTCTATCCTTCAGTATCACCGTCGATGTTTTGCTTCCGTGTTGTTGAGTTCCAAAGATTTCCTATTAATATATGATGCTATGATAATTATACTTTAATTTCATTTACCTGCCCCTTATAATGATGCTTTGTTACACTGTAACAGTCAGTATAACACAGAGACCGCTCGAGAATAACGTACTCCGCAAAGTTTACAAACGACAAAGGATAGCCGAGATGGTGCATCTTATTGGTATTATCTCTTCAGTGATGACAACGATCTAAAGCCGGTTTAATTACAACAAAACGATATTTGCAACAAAAAATCCTTGCTTGGATAACAATATCCATGTATCAAAGAGCTTTGAATATGCCGTATACATACATATACATGGGACACCGTGTTCCGTTCCACAGAAAATGCACATTATTTCATTTTGCATAAAATCTTGTCAGTCCACACAAGACACCCCATTGCACGCCCTATCACCTTAATTTATTTCAGTGTGGTGTAATTGAATTGGTTTGGAATCGTCAAGGTAATATACAAATGTGTTGCTACCTGAAACAGAGAAAAGACGTAAAAAAAACTTAACAAGCAAAAAGATAACGGATCATGGTTGTAGTAGCAAGAGAGCCAGCAGCGGTGAAAACATATACTAGTAATTAACGTACATGTATTTCGTTGTTGCTAAAACGACTCGTGAAACCATAACCTGTAAGATTTTTGTGTTTTGCATGTAGAAATCTGATAACTGACCACAGTATCAGGAAGTATAGGCCTTCTATTGACCAAAGCTTGAGCCGAACTCCCTTTGCAGATTGTCAAGACGAAGGAGATATCGGCCACCAACAACTTGCACAGAAGATAAGGTTGCTTCCATCGCAATTCATCTGAGATTTGCCGTCTTTATTAGGCATTACGATCCTAGTGTGGCACTGACCAGTCCTCATCCACCTCCAGCCATTCTCAACCCACTGCTTAGTAAACTAGTCTGTCTGCTCACCTAAAGCTTTCCAAATCAATCCTATAATCAGTAATTTATTAAGTCCCACTCCACCCTCACTGATTCCACTGTGCAGCGTATTTCGCATCTAGGACAACGAACAACCTGCAGGCCTTCTTATTATATGGATCGTGATTCCTATGCCGGTGCTCCAGAGATGAATGCAAACTTTGTATTTCCTTGTTTGCCTATGGACTGCAAGAAATGATTTGTAAACTGAAGCCATGTGGTGCCACCTAGTGTACAGCGTTTTCATTAATCCCATGGGCCCCAATGTTTGTGCTCTAAGACAAGTCACAACAGTGTGAAGAAGTCGATTGGTGCGTTTTCTTGCAATTTGCTCACTGTTTGTGTTGCAGGGATTACAAGCCGGTGCATGTATGCTTTTCCCCCAAGTAGCCATTGAATAGCCCACATCAATACCAACAACTTACTAGTGATTTCACAATATGCATGCTGTGTTTTTTGTTCCTGAAAAGGACTGAAGCACACAGTTTGGTTTTAACACGTACTGACTGGCTGATTGACTGTTATGTAAGGAAATTCCCAAGAAATCATATTCCCTTATATGATGGCGGCTACTTTTATCGGTGGCGATAACTGGACTACCGTGTGTAAATCACCGAACTTTTGCAAATTCTGAAGAACATTTCCTGGTGTGTGAAGCACACAAATGTACACCGTGTCAACAAAGACGTTCGTACATCAGCCGTCAACCAAGATGAAAAATATACAAGAAATAAGAAAATAGTATGAAATTAAGACGGCTTCACGCAAAAAGAAGCAGATTTCCGTGGTGGCAGAAAGACGTAAGGAATGTTTCAGGCGAATGAATGAATTCAGTGTCCAGATCGTATAGCATGCTAATTTATAAGTCGTCGATAATCCAAATATAAGATGTGGCCTTCAACAAACGTTACACTGCGCAAACGGCCATGAATACAGGCACCATTGACGGCTAATTGTCAACAAGACACCTACACGATGAGAACAGGGGGAATAAATAAATTCCCAGACCGGAATTGACCCCCCACCCCCCACCCGTTCCAACTCTCCACTCCTCTCTTGTGTGTCTCATTGTCATGAGTCCCACGCTTTACTCACTAAAGGTACACCCCTCTCCACACATGTAATGAACTTTCTCTCTGTCAGCAAGACAAAGTACAGCGCAAGACGTCGATCCGTGCATGGCCCGTATACAGCAATCATTAAAATATATGACCGCAATATTGCCCCAGTGGCATCAAGCCATAAGATATATCGGACAATTTTGATATAAAAATGCACCTGCATCAAGGCTACTCTCATAAAGATGATTCTTTTTATCTCTTTTCTATTTCTCTCATCAATCACACATATGCAGTCATGTTGTAGTTTTTGGAGAGATATCCCACTGGAGAAGACATCTAAATGTACAGTTCAGTTCTGAACACTGCATGACATACACAAGTACACGTCCACGTGTGTTGTAAATGATTATTCATCGTCACATAAACATTTTCAATGTAGCTTTCAATAATAAATATAACCACCTTGAAGAAATCAGGAAATTACAGATATTTATTAGAGATTATAAGCGCATATACACCCACACGAACGATCTGGCTGCAGGCATGCACGTAGGGCCTACCTGTAACACCGCGTAGGAGCGATGTCAAACGGAGAAGAACCCTGGAACACAGACACAGGCTACCGTAGGCCTTTGTAAATAATACATTACCAGTTAAGCCGTGCGTCAGATTGATTACGAAGGTCCTTCGCGAGCAAACCAGAAAACCTATTAAACTTTCATAGGGTAATCACCGTCAAGCGTAAGCCTAATCCATGTCAACGCTGTGACCATGTACAGAGTTGACAAAAGCTCCCCTTGTTTTCCAACCTTTTTAAGTCTCTGTGTTGACGATTGGTGAAAGAGTTAGAATGAGCGAGAAGAATGAAGAGGAACCACCCACTTCCTTCTTCCTTCTTATACTATGTTATATAAATGTGGATATATGTAACATAGAAGTGTCAGATGTCCTCCTTTTAGGGACCCTCGCTGACTCAGGCTGTCTTGGGTTTTGACCATTAAGGTCACGAGTTCATTTCGGGCTGTCTTACGTCAGCAGGTGCGTAAGGTACACGGCGAAGAGCAGTATAGTTTACTCCGGTTTTCTCCATCCCTAAAGCTGACCTGTGGCATATAAGTTAAACAACAATCAATCAGTCAATCCATCAATCAATCAATGTTTTGTTAAGACACTGCAACCCGGCACTATATAGCCATTTCTGCTCTAGAAAGTGCTCTTATTATAACGTCTAAGATGAAGCAAATGGATTAAAGTCATCCAGAATAAAGATTTTTGGGGTGTGTTCCATTCAATCTCCATTGTCCACTTGCGGATAAGGTGTCCAGTAACGTTTCCTTCCATCCACCACCAGCAGCGCCATTGATGCATCAAATAGTTGGTTGGAGTATGTGCATATGATACGCGAAACGTCATCGAACCTTGTCATCCAAAAGTCACTGAATACGCTATGAACACGAGAAAAACATGCCACAGCACTCAACTTTCGCATGGTAAATCCTATAATCGTATTTGATTGACAAATGTTTATCTACACTGAACAGACCACTGAAATCGAGCAGTATTAAAAAGTGAAAAGGTATGACAATGTAAGCCCAATTGTATCTGAGACGACAGTGATGGAAAACACTGAGACTATTGTTCATTTTGAAAGAGAGGTTCGTCAGTACTGGCTTCGACAGTCCTCGCTAACTCATTGACATAAAGCGTTACTCTCGTGCCACCTGATCGGGTTGTTAACAACTATGAAGTTCCCGTTGGTTAGGCGGCTTTAGATCATACAATTCGTCGTGTATTTGGCAAAGAATTGCGTCTTTCGATCCAACGACTCAACCGCCAAATATATTGACAAGCGTTTACAAAAATATATTTTGAGATTGTCAAAGGTATTTTTGCGTGGTTATTATATTTATTTATTACCATGTCACAACGTTATTAGCCTCAATATGGGAAATGGAGAAAGTCTGGCTGGCTACGTGAGCTAGGCAATTATCAGTTTTAATTGCTTGTGGCAATCAACAACCTGCAAGCGTATATGACGTATATTATATCGGCATCCTCTTAACGTAAATAATTGCCCCCCCCCCCCCCTCTGATATACTGTGTTATCATAGCCAATTAGTCAACGTTTCAGATAGTAGAAACCAGCTATCAAAATTATGAAGTGTATCAATATTCGGAGGAGAATACGAGAATTGAAAAAAAACTTGGAACCCAATCCCAAGGGCCAGAGGGCATCAGTGACCTTCTGACGTATAGTCTACAGGTCACCTGGCAGGCACTGGATTGATTCGTATTTGTGTGCTCTCTTTGGCAAAAGTATTGCATTCAGCTGACTCTCAAGAACAGTTTTTCACATCAGTCAAAATACATTACTGCGAACAAATAAAACTCAGCAGGAAATTTCGAAATGAGAAGATCGTCGTAATTCAAAACACTGTCTGATTCAAACTAATTTGGTCAATAAACAAAGTACACCTGCTTCCTGTAGTAACAAGTCACACTTGCTTGTGGTTTACATGTACTGTACGCATACAGACAAATGCGACATTTCAATCCTATTCTTGGGCAGAGAGTACTCAATGGTCTTAATGACAATAAATGGTCAACGGTACTCTCTTGTGAGGCCTTGCTTGGACGTCGCTAGCAACCTCTTACCTCCAAGCCACGCGATGATGGCTCGTTCGTCAGTAACCCACTAAAAGAGATCGTTCATTTAATTTTGACATTTCGGTTGCACCATAACCATAAAACTTTCCACAATTATATACGTTGCGTTAAACACTAATCAAATATGTAAATAAATATAATCCAACAAAATCTGAATGTCTGGCAGATGTCAACAGATTTACATAAATATTTTTATATCTCTAGAATCGGTATATTTGTATACGCTACTATACATATAGCATGGCAGAACAACGTGTTTTACCAGGTCTTTGTCAAGTCCAAGTAGTAAATGACGGACAAATAAGACACGAAAACAGAACGTGACTGGTGACAAGTCATAAACAGGTTCCAAGAGAAAAGGCATAAATTTCATGAGGCAATACTTCACAACAGTTATTGCGGCGCTGTGCTACATTACCAGAATAAATTGCAAAATCAGAACTTAATGCATAATCCGATATCAACGTGTCAGCTTACGGTCATAATGAATTAATACGGAAGGGCTTTTTATAACCTGAACTCACCATAAACAGTAAATGTGGCATCCTTAATACAAATCACAAAACAGATCTTTTTCGACATTTATTAGCGATTTTAATAACGTTTTTAATGACGATATATTTCGGGAAATACGGTCAAAGACCCTAAACTTCCTGGATCAAAACAATTTTAACAATTTTAAATCTTAACATTTGTCATGATCATGGTCGTGGGTTTCCCCCTGGCCCTTGTTCTTCGAGGTTTTCTCCCGCAACAATGCTGACCGCCGTCGTAAAAGTGAAATATTCTTGAGTATGGCGTAAAACACTAATCAAAGAAAATAAATAGATAAACAACCAACTGGTCATAATCATTTTACTCTGGAGTCTCGTTGGCTCTCCTATTACACTCGCCTACCGTATGTCGTATTAGGAAAACAAGCTTGGAATCCGCATAAAGAAAAAAATTAAACTAAGAAGAAAACTTACATTTGTACAAGTAAAAAAAAAATTGTCATTACGGAGGAGTACACATCAATGAAACAAGCCTCTCGTTGATTATGGCCATAAAATGATCCCATTTACAGAAAAGGAGGCTTTTCAATTTAACAAACTGGTTCATGAAGTGCTGGTAATAGCTTTACAGAACCGTTATGTTAGCTCGGTTCTGATCAACGTTGACCGTGGACAAGCAGGAGAACATACAAAACTAAGCGCAGGTGCTTTGTCTACAAATTATATCCCACAATTACGGTAATTTGGTATTAAACTAGAAATCACTCCGGTCGTGCAATCCTCCACTTCAGCCCTATGTACAAATTCACCCGATCAATATAGAGATCAATCGACTATACGCATTTCTATCCTATCTCTTAATAGCGAAGAACTTTGTTTACAAAATTCCTGATACTGATCCCACCAAAGCTGTATGTATAGATTTTCAGCCTAAGGAAAACTGTTTAATCTTTTATTGCACTTCATGCAAGCACATGTACGGGAGCACATAAATTAGCCACATGTAAACCATGCAGGAGTGTAGCGCGTCTAAACTATACGTCACAGTTTCGGGCTTCAATCAGAAGGTAGTTGAGTGAAAGGTAAAACTGCAATCTCGATAATAACTTGACGGGAATGTAGACTATGCGATCTAACCACCCCAATCTTTCGGGCAGAGGAACACCGCAGCCCAACAAAGAGGGCACAAAGAGGACTTTTTTCTTGACTCGCATATTAAGTACATGAAGAACGAGATAAAAGTTTGAGATTCCATACTAAGTGTTAAGTGAACAATCTGTGGAGTGGACAAAGAACCTTTATGAGAGTAGAGTACCGTGATTCATTGTTCAGAGGTTGTATACAGAACAATTTGTGGAGCAGTAGAAAACAATCTGAAGTGGAAGAAAAAGGAGTTTTATGAGTACCTTAACCCCATAAATACTTAGAGGTAATTAAGTGAACAATCTCTAGAGTGGGAGAACCTCTTGGGCGTAGAGGACCGTGACCCCCATACTCAGAGGTAATTACGTGAACAGTTTGTAGAGTAGAAGAAGATCCTCCATGGGAGTAGAGGATTGTGATCCCTCATACTCAGAGGTAATTAAGTGAAACATTTGAGGAGTGGAAGAAGAACCTCTATGGGGGTAGAGTACCGTGACCCCGATACTCAGAGGTAGTTAAATTAACAATATGTGGAGTGAAAGAAATAGCCGTGTTGAGGTAGACTACCACTTTGAAAGGTCGAGCGTGCTCATTAAGCAATTGGTCATCCTGGTATCAGCGCTTCACAATCTTAGCGATTGCACTCGCCAGGCGCGCAAACGAGGGTGGCAATGCTCACTGCATGGCATGATGACGGGATGACGAGATTATGAGATTATCACGTGGAAACACTCTCCTTGAAGGAATGCAAACTGAAAATAAAAAGAAAACGAGGTATGCCTCTGGCGAGCTCAGTGAATATGCCATATTGATGGAAGACAGGTAATATGTCGAAGCGTTATGTAAGACCACATAAATAGCATTACGAGCGCTGTCGACCGCTTTATATTGTGACATAGCCCCCTGAGAACAGCGAGCGGACGTGGAAATAATATGAGGTCAGAAAGTAAACAATTTATGGGAGACATCTTTTGCGCTGATGTGGAAAGAGAAATGGAGTAGGAGAAAAACATTTATGATAGTTCAGTATCGTGATGGGATGCTATGAGGTTATAAGGTAAGCCACCTGTGGGAAGGGACAAAAACATTTATGAGCGCCAGCTACTGTGACTGCAGCATGTAAACCATGTATTGTTCTCGATGGTATCATTCTTTTAAAGGTGAAGGACATACAGACACTCTCAAGGAGAATATTTGCACGTTGCCATTTTTAAGCATAACCTCTCTTGAGACGACTGAAACTTTGCAGTGAGCGATAATTAAATGTTAACAGGCTAAAATATTTAACTGGCTATATTCTAAAATAAGAAAATTAAGAATACGGCGAGGTACATGTAACGGGAGTCGTTTCCAGTTATGGTCTTGTCGATTTTCCATTACTTATGATGAGGACCCTTGGCAGAACACCTATAGTATTCCCTTAAGGGTAATTAATACCAACAACAAATAAGGCGGCTAAGAGCTGGAATAGCCCGATCAGGGGAAGAGAGGAGTGTAGGTGACTGTGTATTAGATGTGATCTCTACATTGATCAGTTTCGTGTGTTGTATGTCGCACCATTATGCCACACCAGTGGCTACTATGGTTAGAGGATATTATAACAGAGGACAACACTTGCGGCCTTTCAAGATAAGAAGGCAATTTGTCCATGAGGGAAGTTCATAACGTGTCAGTGATCAGGGCTATCAGAACAGTCTTAAGGATTCCAAGGATACCTTATTATCTGTAAGCAAAGACTGGTCTAGAGAAGCATTGGCTTCAGTCAAACCACGGTAGCGTTATAGAGATAGCCTTCTCCGCAAAACGCCGATGATTTCCCAGTATTCTCGCTCCAAATCAGGAGTTCCGGACAAAGGAAGGCCACGGAGCATTTACACAGCTTTACATCTAAGGGTTGCAAACGCAGTATTGTACAAAACATAAGGATTGTGCGATGAGCATGAAGCCCGCGCCATCGGCCACGGACGTCTGTGTACGGTCATTAATACCCCCTGGTTATGATAACGATATGGCTGACATTTTTCTCCACTTGAACAGATTCAGCTAACAGATTCTACTTACACACAAAGTAAAGTGTAACATACCAGAACTTGCTGGTAATGAAAGTTTTGAGGCTCTTATCAAGTTGTTGAAGTTTAAAGGTTTCTACAAGAGAAATTCAATCCTAATGTTGATAAAGAATTAGTCAGGTCAGAAATATAGTAAACGGGTGAGGAGACGAAGGCCATTTCATGGAAAGACCAAAGCTTATGGTCACATTAAATTTATCGGTAACACAGGTATTGAACTTTAGATGGCAAGCCCCATCCCATTTTATTTTTACGAATCTTGATTCGCCAAACGATAACAATCGTGCATCTTCTGATCTATTGATTAATTGATTTCCATTGTTGTTATACATCTTAGCTACGCAAGAAAATTTCACTTACATCTGACGCCGATGAGATTTTTGGTGAAGTGAAACCACACAGAACCCGGGGGAACCACAGCACCTCGCCAGGTACCTGACAAATCTCCTGAATATAAATAACGGCCAAAACGGCTAACGCTGGTTTCGAACCTGCAACCCGATTGGTCAAGGATCAGTGGATTTCCGGCAGTTACCTTTCATCCGCGAGGAGAGCCAGGTTGCCTTACTATTGGGTTACGGTACTTTGTCTTATAGTTTACAGTTAGAGCAGGTCCTGTAAATAACCACAGGGCATTTTAAATAGCAAAATAGTGGCCCTAAATTTGGGCTCATGAATCAATTAGGCCATTTCTGACAATATATCTGTCCATTTCAGTTAACAAATATCTCTCTGGCTCAGATAAATAAAGTACTGGTACTTTACCATATGAGCACCGTGGCAATGCAATGAGGCGCATTGTCGATTCCAGCCTAAACTGTTTTCGTTTCGGTTTGAGTAAAGTGGTTTGCCAGGAACCTTGTGATCAACGGCGATATACTCTGCTTTCTTCCATTCCTAAACCCGACCGCTGCCATATAAATGAAAAATCCCTGAGCATGGCGTTAACTACCCAAATCAATCATATCTTTGCGAATCTTTTACTTTCCTAAAGTTTATGGAAACAGAAGTTTTTAACAAATAAATAAATATGAAAAATGAAAAAAAAAAACCTTATCTTCCAAAGCCAAAGTCTCCAACGAAGTTTCTAGGATTTTTTTTTAAAAGTAGGCCTAGGTGTCTTATTTGTCTTATTTCCTCAGCAGCAGGGATCTGCTCTATATGTGTGAAGTTCCCAAAAGGTTGCAAGTATTGGTATTAAATATCCCCAAACGAAGAGCATACCTTAATAATGCATGGGATATATAATATACTTACTCATTTATCTTTACTATAGAGATGAGAGTTGTGCCTCATTAATTTGTTTAACAGATGTTTATTGTCCCCTCCCCCCCCCCCCCCCACCCCGATTCTCGGGTAACTTTGGAGTTGGTTCAATGACGGAAGTGGGCTGTCGTTGATTGTTCCAGCGGTAAATCTGCCCTGGGGAACAGCCTCCCATTTCAGTACGCAAAGGAAATAGATTATGTATAAAACACTGTTGTCAGTGTAACCATCATAAAAAACTGACCACGTGTACGTTATTCCACAAATAACAATGACAGAAATGAAAAATTTCAATCCTAAGGGGAAATGGAGCATCTGTGGTCGAGGCGCTTAGCTCGCAGCACCGCGCAATAACCCAGGAGCCTCCCACCAATGCAGTCGCTGTGAGTTCAAGTTCAGTTCATGCTGGCTTCCTCTCCGGGGATACGTGGGTAGGCGTTCAGCAACCTGCGGATGGTTGTGGGTATCCCCCGGGCCTTGCCCGGTTCCCTCCCATACATCATAACTCTTGCCATCGTTGTATAAGTGAAACATTCTTGAGTAGGCCTAAAACACCAATCAAATATTTTAAATAAACATAATATAAATAAACAATTTATAAAAAATATAAATACACCAAACATGATGTACCTCTAGTATATAGTAATTTTAACCGTAGTAGAAACCCGAGTGTCCGGAGTAAACCATAGACCCTTATTAACAAATTTTCCTACATGACATGCATCGCATTGGTTTAGGCCATGTTTATTCCAGCGAACTTCAAGCAAGACCAGACGAGAGCGCCTTCGACTTCGCCTTATTACCAAAGTGATTGGAACATTGAAGGCTGGATAAAATTCTTTAAGAAAAATAGTGTGGGAATATTACATATACGTATAGTTTTAAAAATAGCTAATCTAACTCCAATCACTTCACCCAAAATCGCTCAACTAGACGAAACGTCAAGATGGCGTAAGTTGGTAAACTGGTAGAAAAAAGTGGCACAAAACTGCATTTATGCTAATTAAGAGTGTCCTAGTACTTAAAACTATAAAAATGTTCTAACAAAAGATTACAGGATGCATGGATAGCAACGACGAGAATGTTATATAGTTGGCAAATGGTCACACGTAACCCAGTGAAATCTAAGTAAACATGCATAAAATCGACAGTAACCCAAAAAGGAAAAAAAAAACAAAAACGAATGACCCTCGAGACTTGCCTTGAAATCGTGCCTGCCAGCTAATAAATACCCAGTATAACAAGGCGTTACATTCTCCATTACTATCCGCGGTGTCCACCTTGAATTGTAGAACGAATCGGATAAATGCTAGTTAAACGTTTCTTGTTAGCCATTCTTTAATAAGACGGCAGGTCACGTCGTCTTTTTTTTCCATCAAGCATCTTATCACTGACGGATTTAGACGAAGAGGCCGTCTTAAAGCCAATAACCCTTGGCCTGCTCATCATTAAGTGTATAAAAACCTGAAATGAGCATTAAATCCGGAAACGTATTGCTCCATGTACACATCCTGTTTCAACCAAAGGTCGAGAAGTATCTTTAAACTATAACGATAAAGAGGTTTACGAGCTCACAGGGCGGATGTTGTGGACAGGTGCCCAAATAAGGGTGCAATAAAAACAAAATTAGCGTTGCTCTAGAGTCTCTTATCCAGTGGACACGTTTTCCTCACTGTTTTTGTACGTAGTGACATACTTTTGTCCCAGCGCCAAGCTGACTTTGCAACCAAGCTCGGTCATTTCTCTATATTAACCCAGGCAAACCTTTCACTAGATTCTAGAAATTCGCAGAGTTTATTACTGTACGCATCTTTCATTCCTGTTACAAGAGATATAGGCTTCGATATCAGCCACTAACAAAGCCCCATTTGAAGTTAAGGGCTATGTAGAAAAAAATTCTGCGCAATAAATGTCCCAAGGCGAAGCACTTGAATGTAGATACGTTCCGCTAGATTTCCCAATGTACGCATTGCGCTAAGTTACGACATCAACAAAACGAAAAGGAATACTGGAGAACGACCTGAACTAATCTGTTAAATTGCCAAAGCTAATGAATGACATGAGAAAGGATAGATAAGATCACGCCAAGGTGCTTAAACTGCCATATAAAACTGAACACTACGCAGCGTCAGTAGAATATTACTTTCCTTGACTCACAAACACACTGGATTATTCCAACAAGAGAATCAGAATGTAAGAGACATGGGTTCCCAAGGTGTGTAACAAAATGTGTCCAATTTAGCGAGGATTAGAATTAGGATGGCGTAGATAAGGGTTAAGAACTAAGAAATGAGTACGAGTCATCAGTTCTGATGAGAAAGTTCAGTGAAATTAGGTAGTCCAAAGCAAAGACAGCACTGGGATAGGTGAGTTTAATAAAAAAGAATAACGGCTTTTATTTCTCTATCACAAACGCACTATAAAGCCAAACTATGACCCAATGCCACATGAATAACACACTGATGTGGCTATACCTCTATCGCCTCACAGACAAGCTGTTATAGAACATACAGTACAAACAGATCATCACTCGTGATTTCTTAACGGACGATACTGACTCCATTGGCATGTCTACCTTTGCAGGTTCGCAGATAAGCTGTAATAGCATATACTGTACAAACAGATTATCACTCGTAATTTCTTGATGGACGCTACTGAAACTTGTGGCATGGCTACCTTTACATGTTCGCAGATAAGCCGTTATATAAAACAACAAAACAAACAGATTATCATTTGACGGACTACTGAAACTCGATGGACACTACTGAGACTCACACAGTTCATACAAATAAGCAGTTATAGAATATACCGTACACACAGATTATCACTGGTAATCTCTTGACGAAAGCTACTGAAGCCTCTGGCATAACATGACATTTTAGCATTTTGTCAACATACGGGGAATAGGCAAAATACAACTGGTGAGCTCGGTGTCATCATATTGTGACTCGTGGAAATCACCAAACACTGACAAGATGCAAGAGGTGCATTCTTATGGAGGAAAAGCTTCCGTGGAACCGAAGGTGAAGGAAACCACTGTTTGAGGATATTCGCACAAGAACACTTTTGTGCAACGGGAGGTTAAGTAAACAAATGCCCTATCAGAAATATCTCAACATTGCTATAAGGTGTAGAGTATGTTCTTTTGTACCTATTTATTTGGGCATTTCTGGATGAATTTTTCTTGGCCAGGTTTATGGGTGAAGGAGTGCATATATATTTTTTTGCAAAATACCAATGGATGGAACCCAAGGCGAAGGAACATGTCAACAGTACGAAGACAGACCTGTATGATCAAAAATGACGTATTTTAAATGCTTGAGCACGAAGCCCTATTGCCCGGGGCCGTTTCTGATCTGACGGTCTGATCCGCTATCTAGAGGTTGCATTGTGTACCAACGGCAGAGACGTTAAGCACTTGATTACCCAATCTATCGTAAACAACGGCGACTTACATTTTACTTCTTTAAATGGCTTGATGGTTGACACGTGCTTGACACCGATAGCCCATTAAACTAGGAATGGTGAGTCTCTTGCGATTTCATTCTAAGGTCTTTTAAAAAAACTGGAGACAAGCTGGCGACTTCCGGACTCAACGTCGGAGTCACGACTTGGGAATATTTTATCCGGAGACTTGGGTGAGTGGGTACGTAACACCGTTATATCCGCTGGCATTTCGTGTAATATTCGTAAGGTTGCTGATATACGTGGGCCACCAGGGATGCTGACAAAAAAACAATGTAGGAAGAAAACAAAAGTAGCATGACCTATCGCCTGAAGTCGTTGGCTATTTCGCAGTCTCACATGACAGGGCACATAACCCCGGAACGTGCACTGGTGTTTCATGTATTATTCCTGAGGTTGCCGAGATATCTGGGCATGCAGGGATGCTGACAAAAATAAAATATTGATTATTGGTATCTTATCCATCAGTTTAGGTAACATCGGATCACAAATTCACTCTTCATGTAGGCCCATCATCCCTCAATTTGGACTACACTTCAGTGAAATATGAATTGACTGTTCATGTAACATTGCAACATGAACTGATTCTCAGTTTTGGGCTATTAATGAGAGGTAACATCGCAACATCAACAGGTCTGGAATATGGCTTTGTCCATCTCCTACAACAATACAGGCATATTATCCCGCAATTTGTGGTGACGAGTACGCAACATAGCAAAATCCACTGGTTCTAGCATCGGTTTGGGCTAAAAAGCCCAAAAGCTGTAACATCTTAACACCAATTCAATCTTCATGTAAGCCTACAACCCTTCAATATGGGTTGCTCTTATCAGTGAAATACTAACTGATTGTTCATGTAAAATAGCAACATTAAGTGACTCATGACGTATTATCCCGAACGAGTAAATGAATATAGAATGCTGTCAGAACAATTTCTGCTTGGTTTGTTATCCTTATATCTGGGTCCCTCGATACTTTACATAATTTGTTGATCAACTGAGCGCTAGGCATTTAACTGTATCAAGATAAACTGTAATGCGAAACCGCAAACAAAAGGAAAATGGCAACCATCTACCAGTTTCCTCAAGCGGTCAAGGTAGATCTACAATCAAATCAACATGAAACAAAGCGTGCGGATATCTGCATATACCTGCAACCAAATGGGTTGATTCTAACAGATTCAATGCTGTTCCGACATTTATTTGTAATCATTACAATCAGAAACAGGTGTGCAAAATCCCGCAATAACGGCAAACATACTCAGAGGATTTATAACAATCACAAGATATGGAATGCACAGGCCATCTCAAGCATCAACTGTATATCAGGGTGAACTTGTGTTAAAGAAGAAGCTATTCCATCAATAAAGACAAACAGTGTATAAGCAACTGTACAAAGGCCATTAGATTTTAACAGGAACACACCGCCAAATCTAACCTTACAACCTCAACAATGGAAAGAGTCATACAGGCAAATACATCACCAAGGTCTTTGTTAAAATACATTACATGACTTCCAATCTTCAATCTTCTGATGCTCTACTAGACCCAGGTGTATAAAAATCATTTTCATGCAAGAAAAAACGGACGACAAATATTTCTGAGGAAAAAATACAAAAAAAAGGCTTTCATCTTTTGAATTTCGTTTCTTGGATGCTTTTATAAAAATCCGACAAACAGAGGCCTTAAACAATAACCTTTCCTTCAGAAGCAGATGACATCCATAATTCAACATGTCTGGTCACATTCTTCATTTATTCCCAGGCAACACTTTTTAAATGAATGTTAAGAAAGAAACGGGAGATAAAAATAGGAATCCTAGTGACCATCTGACAGTTATCCCTTAAGTTATCTTTAAAGCATATCTGATGACATAGATGAAATCATCTTAAGGTCAAATCAGAAAGTTACTTATAAAATATGCATTACTTGTATAAACTGCTTTTATCTAGACTTTACTTTAGTTCTTAAATGAATTATGTCTAGGACCTCAAACCAAAAACACATACAGCAATAGTTACATGCTTATCTTAAGACATTTAAGACATTAAAAACACTTAAATAATAACACGGGCTTCCCTCAATCCATAACAAGTGTTTTGGCTTATACATGTACCTCTTGTGTTTCTACAGATGCATATAAATGTACAACAATAAAGCAGAGCATTTAGAGTATGTACACAGATCTAGAAGATGAACAAGGCCATATTCAACACACATTTAATATCCTCTCTGACGGAAGCATGTCCCCCTCATACTGGACGGAATGTAGACTGTGGGGATGACATACTAACTGCTGGGTGCAGCTACCGGCACACCCACTGTGTCAGGCAAAGAGGTGTTAGAAATGTCTGCTGGGAGGACATCATAACCCAGTTTCTTCATGTCCTTGGTCACAACGTTGAAGGACACAATAACATGCCCCTGAGATCGAACCCGAGTCACTGCAATAAAACAAGACCAGAATTTCATGTGTATGTGATACAGTATTCAAAATTTGTTTGGTAAATCTCGCTGTTTGTGTTGCCTCTTTGTCACATGTCTGCGAGGCTTTTCACTCAGCTGGTACATGTACATGTATATGTGTTACTAACTCTGTTAGAAAATGCCAAACCTTATCCTGATAATTTGAAATTATTATTTAGACTTACATGTTTACAAAAGTGAGTTCCTATTTACAGATTTATTATATACATTGTAAATGTTTACTGCACTCAAAACACATAATCAATAAAATGACATACAAAACAAAGGATCTAACAGGTGCTACAAAAACGTTATTAAAGCAGAGTGAAATACAAACAAATTTATTTGTGGGTAGTTTCCACCACAAGCAGCCTACCAGTCAGAGATATTACTAATAAATGCAGACAACAAGAGGCTGAACCTTGCTCTTCACCGTCATTAGTAATAAACTTCAGAGCTTCAGATATATCTTACATTTCTGATATCAGAACTACTTTATCCATGTGTACATGGCGAAAAGTCAGCTTATCTCTAACCAGGTTAAGGACCACTTTGAGTATACACTGATATAGTTTCCCTATTATACTGTACTAACAAGGAAATGGGATTTAGCTAATGAGCTGACTACTCGTTAGAGCCTTGCATACATCAGTCAGTGACAAGCCTGTTAGTTAAGGATGGCTGCCCAGTGTCCTCACATAAAACAATTACTCACTAAAATTGCCTCGGGTTGCAAACCTAATTTGTTAGAGTGTTGTCATGACCTGAAATACTGATTATAATGCAAAACAAATGACATCTGGATTGACCGAAATAAATTAATGCAGCATAACCATCAATGTGGAAACTGTAATTTTGTCCATCAAAATTAATATCCTGTTGGGTTTCACAGCCCATTGTTTCTGTTACCTGGATTTATCAGCTACAACCAGGCAAGCCCAGAGAAAAGTAAACCAAAACAATTAAAATGTGTTCAGTGCAAATTACAACACTCTAACCAATGGTATTTGATAATGACTCAATTAATGTTGAGGAGAAACAGACTTAAACATGAGCCAAAGCTGATGAGATATAGCAGAAGGATTTGCAAAACTCAATTTTCTGCTGATGCCTCACATGCACAAATGAGGAAATTTAACTGCAATAAAGACCATTTGCTAAATGGTGATGTTAACCTCTCTGAATTAAAATGACGAAAATTTTCCCATCAGGTAAAATAACATGATGTACAAATAGACCGACAGCTTCTTGACAACAGCTTCTTGACAATAAAGTCCTTTATTTAAAAAAAAAAAAAATTAGCAAAGTAAACAAAATCATCAGCTCATAAACAGCAAGGCTCTTAAATACATAACTCATTTCTACACATTACACACTATAAAATTTCATGCATACAGCAACAACTAGAAAAATATCCATGACTGACGATGGAGAAAATACATGTAAATTTGTGACCTTCAAGTCTTTCAGACATAGTCCTTCAGGAATGGTGAAATATGCCAAACTCATAGTGGTCAGCTGCATGACCAGAATATGGACAAAACTTCACATACAACCTAAGACCACAAGCTGCATACATACAGACTGTGATTTCCTTCATTCTCTTCACTTGTCAAAGTCAGTGGAATAAAGCCTTAGAATTTGTTAACAAGAATGGGAAAACATGAACATGGTGCGGGCTGACACCTCATCATTTATAACTATTGATCGCTGATAAGGCATGCTAAGCACAGCCAGACAGTTATATATGGACTGCGGTCTCTCATATTTCCAATGTCACTGATACTTCTTTCAGCAAACTTTGTAATAGAATAGAACCCAGACAAGGGGAGCCAGAAAACCGTTATTGGGCTTCCGCTGGTGAGAAGTCACAAGTGGTGTCTAATATAAGTTAAAGGAAATGTCCCTTCGATAATTTGCTGTCATCCATTTCAAGAGTTCTTCAGGCTTGTAATAAGCTGAGTACAAGACCATGATTGACAATTCAGCCAACAGCTGGCACCAGAGGAATTGCCATCAAGACATACATTGAGATATACAAGTCTTGTTACAGACACATTGCCACTTCATGAATATTTCATTTCCAGCAAAGAAATGCTTAATAGAAGTTTTTTCTCTTTAGAAACTGCTTCTCTTTGAGAAGTTTAGACATTAACAAAATGAATGAGCCAAAATGTTTCAACATGATAAACATATTTGAAAGACTTGATGATTAAATTAAGCAAACATAATTTACAATCATAACACTCATGTCTATTATAAAATATAATAATATAAATCATATATTCTTAACCATAAACTTGCACACTCATAGTTAAAGCCTGTACCTAGAGTTAATCACTCATCCCATTTTAGTTGCATCATGAAATATAATTATATACTCAGCATCAATATACTAACTACATTAAATGCAAGTTTACTTACCCTGCAGAAATGACAAGCACAACTGTCAAAGTAGTATCTTTTGTTCAAAAACTCTGGTTAAAATACCACAGAAAACAAAAGGATACTTTCGTCATGAAGATTTGTAATATTTACAATTAAATCATCACCATTCTTTATCAATGCATCATCATTCTCACCTTCTCTGCCTTCGCCCTGAGACACAACCCTTGGGTCCACATACTCTGGTCTACGTCCTAAAATCCAGCTGGTGAACTTCTGCAGCAGGGAGGAGGATTCTGGTACAAACATGGGCAGGCGGCGCTTATGACTGAAACAAACATGTAAACTAGACTTGTACATAGGTAAAAAAGCCCTTTAATTTATGTTCCCTTTAAACCAACAAATAACAAATAAATAAGATATCAGCATTATTAAAGTGAAAAAGAAAGAACAGAATAATGAGGATTTTGGGAATCTGGCATTTTCATTTTTAAACCAATGTAAACTGTTTTACATTGCTTGCCACATTTCTGGTTATATTTAATTTATTTGATTGATGTTTAAGACCATTTGTATTGAAGCAGTATTTTAAGCAGTAAGCTTCATGGATGGCAGTCACCAGAGTGCAAGGCATCAACCCCTGCCCTTTGTCAGTTACCTGACAAACCTCTTGACTGAAAAGCCAGATAAACAAGCTACAACTGGATTTAAACATCTGACCTTGTTCAACGTATTGCATGATCAAGGCCTGACAGTCGCAGTCAGCCACTGCTTTAACCATCTGAGACAGCAAAGGCCCTTTCTGGTGACAGCTAGTCTTAGGGCAATCTTGTCTGACTGTATTAGGCTATGATATCTAATGCTGCTCAATATACTATAATTGTGTACCCGCACAGTACCAACTGTTACCTGACCAGAATCTGGCATATATGCCACAATGCTGAGTAGCAAGCATGAGGATGTATTTCATGACAAGCAATTTTCAAGTTTTAAACATGTGCTGACTTGAGGTAGAGCTCAGGTTTTGTTTTTTATATGGCAAAAACTGTATCCACTTGGCCATCACAGTGTGGTCATGTCCAAATGCCAAAACTGAAAACTGTTCCCATTCACGTCACAAGAAATATAGAGGGTATATTCAATGATTACTGCATGTATATTTGTTGAAAGTTACTCATTTTGCAAGACACTGTGCATTCCACTGGTCTAAGAAAGGTGTTATTAATGGTTCCTTTAAAAGATGGAATAAAAACCCAAATGAACCTATCAGCACAAAAATTAGTATTTTATGAGCTTTACTTGCCTCTAAAAATGCATGTGTTTAGGCAAATAATTAGATCAAATACAGTATCCACACATCTCCCTGGATAATTCAATTGAAAAAATGCTGGATATGTCTAGCTAAAAATGCACTACACCATTCAGAATGCTATTAAACAAGGTCAGGAATCAGCCATACAAGCTAGACTAAGACAATGCCTTAACATATAACATAAATGTAAACTGTCCATGTACAATGTAAATGTACACTGTAAATGCACAATGTAACTCCATATAACAGATTTGTCTGAACATAACATATCTGACATATAAGAAATTTAATATAAGCCACATTTGACCATCTGATCTCTTTATTCTTGTACTACAGTGTTTCTTTGTTTCAGGTCAGACATGGTATATGATATGATAATGACAGGATTCACCAATACCATATACCCTAACCAGTATTACGCAATTATAACTTTACATCATCCTTTTTTTTTGTGTCATACATTAACACTTCGTTAATAGAAGTAAAATGAGGAGTTGTCTCAGGCACAGCAATATCAATTACCTTATACAGGAAAACTGAGCATTAAGTTGTTAGCAACAGATAAGCTATAACTTTAATATGACAAATCTGTCTTGTCTAAGCACATAATCATAGAACTGTGCTCACGTGTTTTACGGGTTTCAGGTACATGTCTGGAAACTTTTAAGAATCCAATTCCACAATCTCACTTGTTGTTCAAAAGTTAGACAACAAACTTGGCACCAGTAAAACATTGTCTATGGAGAACAGTGTACATGTAGCTCTATGATTCATTTAAAGGTTCTTAACTTTATGATAAAAGCTAAAACCCAGTCGCTATAACTGTCTTGTGGGATTAAACGTTTGTCCTGATAAAGCCTCAATACATCTCTGGAGTCTGGTTGTGGTCAAGTGGCCATGTCTACATCAGGGCTTCTTCCATTCCTCACACAAGTCACCAGTTACTAATACCTTCAGTCTAGACTTGATTACATGTTTGTGTCCACTGAAAGAAGCAACAGCCATTGTGAAGAGGCAAGCATCCATGGCCACCACCGGAAATAAAGGTCTAACCAGGAAAGTCTAATTAGCTGTTTGTGTGACGAGACTAGGGCAATGCAGGGCACCCACAACCATTACTCAAGGGAAAATTAATTTTCTAGTTCTTGTTTGAGCTTTCCTCCTGCCAATATCAACTTTGAGCCCTGTTTTCAGAGGTAAAGCTGCCACATCTAGGGAGAAATCTGGCACCATTGTAAGATTTGCACAGGCCACCAGATGATCAAAGGTCCATGGTAATTTTCCCTGCATTCTGAACTCTGCAAATTAGAACCTCCAAATGGGCGGAGAGACCCGCCTTCCCACAATACCACTCCTCTTAGATAGATAAATGATGTTCTCACCAAGCCCTAAAGTTTAAACGACCCTCTTTGTGCATACACCAGAGAAAATTGCCCACATATGATTGACTTATGCACACCAACATCTTGTGACCTTTGAGAGAAGATTTTACCAGTTACACAGGGATACGAACTTATCAATTCCAATTCAATCTTCAGTGCATGTACATTTTGAATATTGGAAGAACTTCAAAGTGTTTGTAGGCAACATTGTATACATGCACTTTGAGGCACACATGAATTTTTAGGGTTGGGGGTGGGGGGTCGGGGGTTTGGTTAATGGGGGGTGGGGGATGGTAGGTGGGGGTGGGCTGGGGGTGAACAAATCTGTGGCCATCAGTTTATTAACATGGGCATGATAGGCATCTGTTCTGCATAAAATGGTACTGTTTTACTATTCAACTTCTTTACCTTGCCATACTGCTTTGAGATTCCATGGTATATGTACTTATATTACTCTGTACAAAATCCCTATGGGCATGTTGAAGTCTTTCAAATCTCTCAGTGGCAAGTTTACTGTTACATGTATAAATGTGACATATACTTTATGCAATAAACAACTGACACTACACTGTCCTCTTGTCCATGAACTTCTCAAAAAGCGTTATAAACAGGTAAGTACTTGAAGAAAAGAGCCAATGTATCTTTTAGGTTCCAATCTGAGTCTGAAGATATCTTGTTACCAGTAAATTTAGTTCATGGATTGAAGAGGTTTGAGTGTGGAAGAAGAGCAGTAAGGTAGGCAATCATAGCCAGCTTTATCACAGGACACAAGGAACAAATCCCTCCTCATGACCCATGTTGAGCAAACTTTCTCAGCGTCCTACCCACTTTAATACTGGCTTGATCTCTTTAGAATGAAAAACTGTAAAGTGGTGGCTGGGATATGACCAACCTCTGCACAAAGATGAAATAAAGGCCAAACTTCATAATGATTAAACCTGCTTGGGCCTTTTTCTGCAGACTGCTAGACTAAAAAGTGAACAGAATCAAGCCACTAAATGGAAAATCCATAATTGATTGGAGCTGAAGTGGGAGTTAAGAAAGAGAAGGGTAGATCAGGGGTCAATCAAATTTGGCTAGGATTGCCAGCATCAATTCAAGAGCTGTGCGTTACCGAGATGCTAACTCCAGCCCAGGTTAGGCAGGGCACTCTGTAAATCACAGGCCCAATCACTCTTGCTTCATACATCACTGCCTTCTGGCGGAGGCTTTGGTAGCAGAACCAGCTACCCTAGCCCCCTACACTTCGCCCCAACAGGAAATTAAGTGAGTGGTCAGCCGGCTGGTCAGTGTTCTGTACAGAGGTTCCAGTATGGCAGAGAGCATGTAAAGCAGCAGATACTGGCCTGTTAATGCCTGATAAAGACAGGGAATATCACATGTGCAAGACCATGAAAACCTTTACCCATGTTGTGTAGGAATGCAGTCGCTACATCTGGTATCTCTCCACTGTGCCGTCTCCAAACCCCTAACAACTACAAACCAATGTTAGGATATAGGCCAGGTATACAGCTGTTATAAACATCTAGGAGACATGGAGACCCTCTGCCAGATGAACATGCCAAGTTCGTCAACCATGCCAGGAATTCTTCACTCCATGGAATGAATACTTTCATTTACCTTTACCCCAGAATTCTATAGTGCACAGATCAGATCAGGACCAGCTGCTGATTTTCTTCAACAAAATACACACATGGATATGACATGTATGTATAACCCATAACACAGACAGATTTAATTAGAAGACATTGTGCAGACACCAGAGTGTATATTTAGAAAACCAACAGGGTGAACAGACAGCCAGGGAATCTTCACGCTATTACACATGATATGTAAGCATATCTGCTGCAAGAAAATTCTTTTTTACACTGTACACTTCCAAGAGCTGACACAGAGAACATGGACATAAATTTCGTCCATGACTAACTTGCCCATATTTCCTGATTCTAAGAGTTCTGCTGATCTTAGAATGGTGTTTTGAGGTTTCACTAGAACATGAGATGATATTCTACTGGAAAATTTTTTAGAAGCATCAAAAATAATATTTTCTGACCCTCATCTACTTCTAAAAATCCACTTTTGCTGTCATTTTCTGTAGTGTTACAGTCTGATGGCTGAGACTGGTAGTCCACCATTGCAACTCTTATACAGTACCTGGTTACCATAGTGACCAAGTGTTTTAATTTATTTATTTGTTTATTTGATTGGTGTTTTACACTGCACTCAAGAATATTTCTCTTATATAATGGCACCAAGCCTTATGGTGGGCGGAAACCCACGACCATCTGCAGGTTGCTGACAGACCTTCCCCCTTACGTCCGGAGAGGAAGCCAGCATGAGCTGCACTTGAACTCACAGCAACCGCATTGGTGAGAGGATCCTGGGTCATTACGTTGCGCAGGCGTGCTAACCAGCTCTGCCATGGAGGTCCCCTAAATGTATTAAGGTCACACAGAAAACAAGCATGTATGCATGAGCTACAAAAGCAAGCAAACGTTCAGCCTCAATGATCTGAGTGCAGTGGATCTAAACTAATCAAGTATGTAGAACTCTCGGGACTCAATATCACATTTGATGTATAAATAAAGGCATTAACGTAAACTCATAAACTATACCCTACATGTTTCCACAGATAGTAACATAAGGGTGAAGATAAAAGATCCATAATGATGTACATGCTTGTGAAAAACCCCTTACAACAAGTTGAAATCAGAGAGACGAGCTGAAATTTGGCTCTACATGTAATTAAGCTTTCTCTAGTATAGACGTACATCTATAATTTATCTATGCAAAATTTCATGCAATTTGTCACATCAAAGACTCTGTCATAATATATTAATGGAAAAATATATTCACTCAGCTGAGCGAATAACTTTGTATTTGGCTTAAAAACTATTGTATTTAAGGTAATTATCAGGCTCCATGCCTGAACAAATAAATGATTCAATTAGCTTTTTAATACTCATCTTTAGAACTCTAATGGTTTTTACCACGGGTAGATATGAGATACAAGATATGGGTAGCATGTAAGCATTAGCTGGAATTTCACAGAAACACCTGTAACTGGCAAAGGTTTTAAATCATCAAAGCAATCCACTAAGTTTACCTGCGTGTACAGGGGAATAACACTATTTATCACCACTAATTTAATTTGATCCAATGTGACATTTGCTGGACTCTATCATCTTCTCATAAAAGTAACACAGTCAAGGCCAGCCCGCAGGCACACACTCAGCCACCACATCAATCATAAGTGTATATCAGAAGAAAAGCCACAGAGAAGTGTCCAAAGCTTCCATAACTCTACGGGGAAAATGAGAGATAAATCAGATCAATGGGATCTTCATCTTTCCACTAAACTGAACGCTCCGTAAAATTGCTCAACCATTCTTCACCCCACTGTGCACAGAAAAAGCAATTTCATACGGGGTTATGATCAATTACCTGAGAAGACTGTCATTAGGTTAAAGTAAAATTTATACTGGTTCAGCCGGGGTCTGTTTTATCTATGTCCAGGCCTGGCTGATGTTATCACACAGAGCACATATGGAAAGGCCTTTCATGTACATTTGAATTGGTCTTCGATCTGCACAGACACTCAACCTGACTATGGCAGTAAGTATCCACACCACACTTATCCTAACTCCAAGTTTGCTCCACACTTGTAACGCTTAAATTCAGCTGACCAAATATTTAAACATGCAGAAAAAAAATGTATCCGCCAAGACGGCTTTGATGCCAATCAACACACGCAAGGGAGTCTGCACACAGTTTGGCAGCTGTGACTACATAAAAACTTTTTATATCTGTGAAGGATAAAATCAGGAGGATAATGATTGAATGTGAATATTTTCAAAGGCATACTTCTTTTATTTGATCATCATATATATATACACACTATTACGTTTAGATGTTCAAACTGAACATTCAAGACCCATGATAAAGCTGGTGAACATCTTTTATTTCAAGAGCTTTCAAGATATCCAATACTAATATAACTTTCTTTTGGTCAAAATGTAATTAATTACTAAAAGCTAGAGAAAAAGATACCATACATTTATTTTACATGCAGCAGTAGATACAAGATGAACAATGTCAGCTTGTGCTAAGTGCAGCTTTCCTGGGTATGTGCATGGCTGTGCATGTCACTAGCAAAACATAATTATCTCTAGACCTATCACCTATAATTACATCAAGGTTTATAGGACCAACAATCACAAAATCTGTTTGCCAGCGATTTCTTGGAATAGTATCTCACCAGAGGTTATAAATCTCACCACCTCAACACATCACCAGGGTTATTTCTCTTCTACTGGCAGACAAGTCCAGGGTTCAAACAAGTGGAAACAGAAATAGCACCTGGCCATTCTTAACTGGTCCACAGCATGGTCAGTGAACATTGGTTAAACTAGGGCTTAGTGTTCACTCTTACAATGACCGTAAGTTTGTGGGCAGAACCAAGTCAAGCAAACAGCTGCCATCATTATTTCTGGTATCAGACCTCTGCCAGACATTTTCACACTGGCTGAACCCATAAAACAAATTCTACAACTCGGCCAAACAGAATGTATGACACAACCAGCCTGCAAATACCTGGTCCTTTCCTACTTGCCCACATTACATGACTGCTAACAGCCTTTTCAACTGACTATCTTCTATTTATCGGCACTGTTATTACACAAATCACAGGAAATTGCTATTGCATGCATGTAAGTTTAATTACACTTCCTGCCTGGTGGCACCCAACACTGTAAGAGCCAAACGTCTAATGCAGAACATGTTCCTTCCCACTCAAATAAGTGAACTGATTGCCGCTGACCTGCAGCAAGATGGTATTGAAGTATTCACAAGAGATAAACACCACCGGCATCTGAATGCTCTATGGTTTTTCCTTAGTCCAGATCAGATACATGCGTTCAAAACTTCCAGATCAAAATTCTGATTCGGTTTTTATCCCCTTGAGGAATTGTTCATGTAAAAATACACCTTTAAATCAAGATTATTGCTCTAGCTTCAAGGATGCTCACATTTACAATAGCTTGTTGTTTTTTACAGTCATTGATGCCATAGGCCAAAAGTTTAAATGCAATTAATGAAGGATAAAAAGTTAAATTGTCCAGCTGACAAACAAGTCTTTTCTGGAGGCTATAAATTATTGATGACATGGCTTTAAGCAGTGAACTGATGGCTCTTGTATTGATTCCAAACCTATTCCAAATGGGGATCGTGTTCACAGTGTTGTCAAGATATGACAAGCAAAAAGAGGGAATAGTTATTTTTCCCAGCAGAGTTCACCCTATACACTTGTGCCTGTACGTATGGGTCGTATTCACCCACAAGTCCGCTAATTGTCGTGCCAGTCCAGAACATGCCCTGAGGAGGTGTGAGAAGCTTGCCCCTCTGTCCATCCCCTTCCTCACACCAAGAGGGCAGTGCCCAGAGGACCCCTACCAAATCAGAGTAATGGTCTCATTCTCCGGAGACCAGGTCCAATTTGTACAGAGTAAGTGAATTGATGAGCGATGAAGGAGGTAAATTGACAAGCGAAAGGTCTTTAAGGTGATAGTGTCCACACTTGCCAAGTAGGATTATCTACTGTCAACCTCCGCCACCAAATCTTCCCATGGAGCAGTTCTTAGGACAACCTGTCTTCTTAATCAATGAAAGCAGCTTATTTGTGGATCGTGTAGCTGTCACCTGGGAGCCAGGTTTACCACCAATACATTGCTTTGTCTGACAATTCCGGAACCCACGTGTTAGCCAGGAATCAATGACCTACATGGACAAATCCACGCACAAAGCCTTTGCCAATTGGTTGCTATCAGTGCTTTTTGGCTTTAACAATGGTATAACACTGCCAGTTGACCACTGATTGATTCCTCTGTCCAGTAATGACACTGATGCAGTTCCTCAAGTGCTCAATCACACAATTAAACCACCTCTGACCACTCCGAGGCAAGGAGGTAATTTTTTCATCTAGTCACCATTTTGAGGGCTTGCATATAACTACACAGCCACAGGAAACCATCAAATCTTCTGAGTGGGTTGAAGAAAGAAAAATACCACTCTGAACACAATAAGGCATGATCATTATTATCCAGAACACCAATCAATGGATACCTAAAAAAAGACATAATGGAGATAAAGTGTAATTTGTTGACAGTTTACAGAAAGTTTGCTGAAATGTTAATGATTAACAGACCAAATAGTGTCAATAAAAATGCATGGCCAATGCTCATGACAACCACTACACCAAGTGTTACAATTAACACAATGTTCTAAAATGAAAAATGAATGCATGTAAAAAGCTCTGCAGACAAAACACAGGACATACTGACACTCACCGTGCCTGTGGTATACAGACAATCAAGTGAAGAGATTAGAATTACAGGAGGTCACATGTTTGAAATCATAGGTTACACTCTTTCCTATCTGTTCACATGGTGATGTATGTGTTTCTATTCATATACAGGATCATTTGTGTCCTTATGCACATAAAATACTTACTCCATTTATTCAGATTCACAAGTAAATGTACATCAGTGTTCTTTTTAACATTTCAGAAAAGCACTAATATGCAATATTTAATATTACGTGCTGCACAGCGAATACATACATACATACATACAGAACATTGTTCTCCAAAGTCTTCCAAAATGTGTATAAAGGCATAGATGCAGAACATCTATATACACACCAATATTACATTTGCATCAAATTAGAATGATAAAAAGGTCACAGAAACGAATGTATTATACATGTACATCTATAATGTATACACATATCGGCAGAACACTATGCACTACATACTGTACATGTAACTGCATTGCAGCCAGTATATATACTGAAAAACATTCTCCACAAGCACGTAAAAATATTGACAACAAGCCAAGAAATATAAATGTGCCTAGATTACATCTACATGTACATAAAATTAGAAAGAATATTTACTTGTACTCGACAGTCACTTTCACGGGTGGAGGATTTATTTATTTGATTAGTGTTTTAGGCTGTACTCAAGAATAATCATCGGAGGAGTGCTAACAACATGACACACTGATGTTAATGCAGAAAACAAAGGTACATAATCAGCTTCTGCTTTAATACCTGCACAGTACAGTGCCAATGCTTATACACGTAGCTGTCACACTAATATCATTGGCCTGTATGTCTAAACATGAATATGACAGCACCAATAATAATCAACCCTTTAAGCTACTTAACCTGGTGTTTACTCTATACTGTACATAATCATTAATGAGTCATTACTTTAATTATTCAATTTAAAAAACATATTTATATATTTTTCTCCTTTGTAAGATCATAAATGTACGTTCCATTATATTTTATGCCCTACGCCTATAACATCAGATAAAGCTATAGTGCCTGTAGAGATGCTATTGGGAATTGTACATGAACATGTAAACAATTCAAATACCTTTGATAATGCCATAGGTGTGGTATGAAAGTGTTTAATCTAGGCCAAGCTGATCTCATCCAACCACTGACAGACAATTTAGATTGCTATTAAGATAACCCCTTGCCATTACAGAAGCATCAAATGTCAACGTTACCAAGTGTCCCATAACTCAATAGCCTACTTAGATCACAAATATAATCTTTAAGCTAATTTCCAGACTATAGCAATGTGTCTATGTATATCACATGCAGAGACACAATCCTGGAAAGCAAAACACTTCAGAAGGAGGAGAATAAGGCTGGTGTGGGGTGGGATGTGTGGTTTAGAGATGACTGTTAGAGATGGTGTAGTGTAGGCTTGGTTTGGGTGTGGTTTAAAGGGGCAAGGAAATATATAGCTTTTATAAAGCCTAAAGTCTATAGAAATGTTCCAGCAATTTCGGCCTACAAAACTCTCAAGAGTGTATGCAGGGTTTTCTTTCGTAACAGCAGAAACAGCTTTTATATCATTAAATAGGACCATCGTCATCACAACTTAAATAGATCCTTAGGCCAAGAGACATAATGCATGTATGATGCACACTCATACGTGGTACATGCACACTACAGCTTACAATCTACAATGCCGTTAGCTCATTACATTCAACATTCTGGGATGGTAAGTGATCAATAACAGTTAACTATGATTTTATGTGTGGCCTGAATATGTTGTGGTAGCACCAAAGTGGATTTGTCTATATATGAAGGGGGCAGGGGGCAGTGTGGTTCGGAGATGGATGTCATGTCAGGGCAATGTGGGGGGTGATCGGTCATCGTACGTACCCAGACCAATTCACACGCTTGTTCACTTGCTTCCCTGGCATAGTCCGTCTCACTTACGCCCCTTCCTTAAATATATGCAGTACAGAGGACCCCAGTGCACAATTACCAATTGTTGCCTCCAAATTGATCCTCTGGCTGATTTCCTTGGCATAAAAATCAACGTCCATCGACTCTGCCGACACAAATGCTAACTGTACAAATGACTTTATAACAGGCTGCCAATGCAAGCCGCATACAGAGAGGAAAAGTGACATGCCACTGGGAGCAGACAGTATCTATTTCAATTGAAGCTTTCAATAAAATAGAACAAAATATTCCTACATTCCCACTGGTAAAAGTAGATTGTGATAAATTGTTACAAGGAAAAAATGTCCTCAATAAGGAAGGCATTAAAGACCTGTCCATCAGCTGGCAATAAGCCCTGCAAAGAGAATAGTATTAGGTCTCCCTGTTTTATCTCAAACAATGCAAAACATCTGGAAGAAAGCTGAACAGCTATTAATTATTATTTCACTCCACTTCCTGTTCTATATCTTCAGTTGTCTGTGACCAGAAGTGAAGTGATGGAGTTCTAATAGAGCAAAATACATGTACGAGAACATGGAAAAAAAGCAAAACATGGAGAAATCCAGAGAAGTATGCAAATATATGTTTTGTTTTCACAAAATACAAATGGGAAAGAAAGAGAAGATGTTAAACTGGTTTAAAGGAGGAAAAACGCAAAAATCAGGTAAGGTTTGTCATAGGTACATGTACCATGGAAAACTGGTCTAAAATAAAACCTATATTGATTTTTAAAATTACATGTATATGATTCTTAACCAGAAATGTGCAGATAAATGTACAGTTTGTAAGGTGGGCTTTGCAGGCCACATTTGGGTGTAATACTGCATGTTTGTGAGATCTCTCTATTGCAATATTATGTACATAATATTTAATTAAACCTTCCTCTCATGGGAAGGTCTGTCAGCAACATGCGGATGGTTGTGGTCAGGCTGTGCCCGATATCTTCCCACCATAATGTTGGCTGCCATAGTGTGAGTAAAATATTCTTGAGCATGGTGTAGAACACCAATCAAATCAAATCAAATTAATTTAACCACTTATTTGGTATTATTAAACACAGGTGACTGTGGAAAAATATCATGACAAAATTTTCAAAAATCATCATACCACAATATAATAGTTCAGCTTACAATCAGAATATTTAACTGAACTATTCATTGTAAAAACAATTCTTAACAAATTAGGAGCCATATATCTTGATACTGTCTTTACCTTTGATTTGCTCTCATCCTTTAATGTTGCTTTTCCACATTTTTTCTGAAGTATACCAGAAAAGCATTTCTTTGCAGCAATACCATCTCAGTTAATCATAAAGCTGCTTTATTAAGTCATCATAAGAAAGAATATCTTTGAACACTTTTACCATCTGACCAGCCAAGGAGTTCTTTACTTTCCTGTACTCACATCCAGCCAAGAAGTCACATCTTCCATCTCTAAAGTTCTCTGAAGTTATCTTATTCATCATGTTCATAGAGTTCAGGTCTCATTTCAATCTTAGTTTTAATAATGAATGCACATGTATTACTACATGAGGAACTGCCCCCAAAAATGCATCTTTAAAGGCAAACAAATGTCATAAAATATTTATACTTTTGGTGATGAATGTTAAAATTTTTCCAGTAGGTCACCATACATGTATGCACCATCTAAACAAATCCAAACAAACTCCATATATAGTCAACAGAACTTATAAGAATCAGATAAGATGAACAATGTAATAGTTGTGGATGAAATTTAGGTCAATTTATATAGTATTTGAAATTCTAACTACCAGATAGTATAGATGTTACCATTTCTGAAAAATATAACTGCCCTGGTAAACACACAAAGATCTAGATCTCTGCTCATTAAGAAAAGAAACTCTCCTTTCGGAAAATTATAACAATCATAATGGTGAATAAATGAACACTCTTGCCACTAAACTTTTATTTGTAACTAATACAGTCTGACAGCTGGCAAATCTCTTTTGACATGTGCAAGTAAACATATCTTCTGTGATGTAACCCAATTCGGGCATCATCAATCGTGCGTGCATTAAATCAAAATCGACATTTTTCACCTCCATTTGAAAATGGATAAACCTCTCTGGCATGTCTAACTTGTCAGCGTTTTAACCCTACTGGTGTCCTGGGGAAAATTTGTCCAGGACAGGATCCCGAGTATAGCGTTTTATAGATGGCCATTGATAGAGCTGACCAGGCAAACCTCTATTCTGTGATCTGTGGGCCAGACTCCCTCGAGTGTCAGCCTAATAACGGCAATGGCCCAGATGTGTTAGTCTAATGGGTACTCACCGCCCCGGTGTGATAGGCACATGACAGACACCATAACCGCGAGCAACTTCTCGACCATTGAAATCCAGTCCATAGCAGTGAACAATTAGCTGAGGCCCTAAGAAAAACACAAAAATTGCAGATTATCATCAGTTACAAAAACATAGTGTCAGTATCAAGTTTGTGTTAAAGCCACATTAAGTCATAATCCTGGTAACAGGTTATGAGAGCCTTGAGTCTCAAGGGCATATTTAATTCAACAAACTGTTGACAATCTGACTATAAACCCACAAGACAAATCATCATGAACTAGTTCTTAACAGTCTGACAATGCACATAACACCAGTCTGATATTAGAGCTCACTACATGATAGTTTACCATGATTTAGTTCGTAACAGTCTGACACACATGTACATAACAGCAATATGATAATAGAGCCCACTACATGTTAGTTTACCATGATTTAGTTTGTAACAGTCTGACACACTTGTACATAACACCATTCTGATACTAGAGCCCATTGCATGTTAGTTTAACATGATTTGGTTCGTAACAGTCTGACACACATGTACATAACACCTGTATGATATTAGAACCCATTGCATGTTAGTTTACCATGATTTAGTTTGTAACAGTCTCACATACCTGTACATAACACCAGTATGATATCAGAACCCATTGCATGTTAGTTTACCATGATTTAGTTCGCAACAGTCTCACATACCTGTACATAACGCCTGTATGATATTAGAACCCATTGCATGTTAGTTTACCATGATTTAGTTCGTAAGTCTCACATACATGTACATAACACCAGTATGATATTAGAACCCATTGCATGTTAGTTTAACATATATATATAATATAATGTACATGATAATGAATTAGCTTTCCTCAGTTTGATAATAGTACACGACATGTCACCTTCATTTAGTTTGTAAGTCATACATGTACATCTAGTACACATGACACATGATATCATAATGAATTAATTTCAAGCAGTTTGATAACTTAACCCATGGCATACATCTTTTACCATGATTTAGTGCATGTGATTTGTGATAATGAATTAACTAGTTTTCTGCAAACTGATTGATCCAGAACACATACGACTAGTCATCACGATTTGTAATAATGTGAGTGAATGAGTGCTTAAGGGTTTAATGCCATACTTAGCAATTTTTCAGTCATATAACGATGAAGGAATCCTTAGAGTGCATATAATGTGCCTTCTTGTTGCAGGACGCGTTTCCATCGCTCTTTTATCCAGTGCTACTTCACTGAGACATTTTACCGAAGGCAAGTAAGTCGCCCTGCCCAGTGTATTTACTTATGCAGGTCAACCAGTCGTTGCACTATCCCCTTCATGCTGAATGCCAAGCGAGGAAGTTACAACTTCCTCTTTTATGTTCTTTGGTGTAACTTAACCCAGGATTGATCCTGGATCTATGCTCTACCAACTGTGCTATCAGGGCCAGCCGTAATGATTAGACACACATGCATTAAACATGATGGGTACACCATGAGAGTAATTACTGCCTTTTTCTGCCAACACATGAGGAGTCATAATGAATTATGTTTCAAGTGTGAATTATTTTAGTACAAATGAATCATAATAGATCTATATTAATTTTTAGCAATCTAGCATGTTACACATATGATGCAGAATAAAGAATGAATGTTTTGTAAACTATACTTTTACCTACAATGTAGTACACATCACTGCATATACGATGAGTACTTAATAAGTGATAATACTATGTAAGTCACCATGTAATACTAAACACAATGTAATAAATCAACTGCATGTGTACATGTACACGTACGTTAGGCAAGCCAAACACCATCATTAACAATAACATCTAATAAATTGTAACAGGTACCATGCATAATTACCCACATAATTACTGTATATATTGTGTGGAAATTTTTACAAATGTGAAAAGATATCAGTTCCATATCTCTATCCTTTTCCATATGCTCTTTAGAATGTAATACAATTTTCCTGCTCTGTGGACAAGGCATGACATGACTATTGTACAGAATCTTTCCCTGGAACAAGGACATTAAACCACTAAAGCAACATCAATTATCTTTACACAACTACAACATATCAGATGAGGTTAATGTGTATGAAGGCCTTTGTAACATAATCATGCCTACTGGGTATATATTCACACTGGCCTCAAGGTTAGACACAAGAGGGTGATTTATTCAAATGGCAATGAATCTTTCACGCTCTAAAAACCCAATCAGCATTTTGTGATAGAAATCAATACTTGAACGATCTCTTTGAAGAACCAAAAACTATCAATTTACAGCCTTTGCCAAAAATGTTAGATTTACAATGCTGTCATACATGGAAAGATATTCCCCTAGGTAATATCTACATTGCATGGATCAGCAATGATATATTTACAAGGCTTGCATTCCAATAATAAAATTTATTCACATTAGATTATTTATGATGTACAGCTAAAGCATACTTTTCAACAATCTACAGAAAACAATTCTTTGCATATATTATTTTAAGTTTTGACAACATCAGTGGTACAGTCAACTGTTTTCATGTGTATCGCAAAAATATACAGTCCATAACATAATATTTATCTATTTATTGAATTAGTCTTCAGTGTGACACTCAGGAATATCCATAAGTCGAAAGAAGGAAGTCATCAATGTTGTGTTTACAACTATCAATGTTGTGTTTACATGGTGCAAGAGCCATCAATCTGTGAAGTTTAACATGCAATTAAGTGTTACTCCAATAAATACTGATATAACTGACAACATTCCTCTACAGCTCCATGGCATTATTAAGGTGATTTACTGTGAAACAAAAATCTCACATATAACATATTCATTAAAAGTCACAAATTAAAACTAAATCCCATCAAAATGAACGAAACTTTAATAATGTTACTCGATTAAATGACACCATTTTGATATAAATAATAACAATTATTACTGTGTTGTCGTATGTAATTTCCCAAAAGGTAAAAATGCATAAACATCATACATCTAAAAAATTTCTATTGATTCTCTTTGCATATATATGTATGTACGTCTACACAAGAAAACATGAAGATATGTTAACCAAAAACCCTGGGGGGCGTGTCCAAAGGGGCTTGATGAATAATCTCAAAACATGGCAATACTGCAGCAGCCAAGGGGTTTGTTGGCAAGTAAGAGATGACCAAGGTTCAACCCCAGCTTCAGCCGTACCTTCAGTAGACTTCAGATTCTCAACATTCCTGGTGAGATTCCTGCTGAACATTCCTGGTGAACATTCCTGGTAAGAGCTACCTTTTTTCAGAGATCACGATCAGGAGGATGTACTTGCTGATCTAATAGTAAAACTGCAATTCTTCAACCTTTTCACCAGTTTGCAAAGTGTTTATTCAAGTATATTCAGAAAACATCGATAAAATTATACTTTTTTGTGATGCCCTGAAACTGGCCAATCCAACCTATGTAGTTTTGTCTCCAAACTGCATCCAGCTTGCTACAGGCAGACAATGCATGTGATGATCTGATGGTAATGATGGTGATGAAAGGGACATTAAACTCCCAAGCAAAATTGTAAGCTTGCCAAGCATAAAGTTCTAATTTTGTCACCATGAACATGTAAGTGCACCTCCAATGAACAACCAAAGCCTCTTTCAACGAGATAAGACCAAAAGTATTGCTGACTTGTATTGAGAGCAGAAACAGCAAAATCCTATCAATGTGGTCACATCTTAGTATTATAATATACAGTTTGAAAAAATAAAAATATTTAGTTTTGAGATCTCGTTCAAATAATATGGTCAACATAAGATATTTTTTAAGTAACAGGGAGATAGGTGGAGAAACATCTAACTGATAGGTCAGTTTAGGCCAAAATTTAAATGCGTTCCCACTGGGTAGGACACGAACTGCATGCATGATTGTAAAGCTTGTCCCATTATCACATTCTGTACTCACAGCCTGAGGGGTTTGTACTCTTGAAGGACACATCTATGGGGAAATTCCAAACAAATTGTTGTCTTTCATCAGAACTCTTCTTTGTCATTTGAGACATCCCTTCTTCTAAACCCTTCAAGTGAAAGTAATGATATGTTACATGTATGGGAAATCATGACAAAAAAACCAGTAAAAGCATGTGAATGGATTATTGAAAAAAAAAACTAACAAACAAAAACACACACACACACACACAAGTGCAACACATACAAAAAAAAACAATATCAAAATCTAATCTCTACACTTCTGCATTAATGGAATCACCATCAGGAAAATTACAGTGCAGTATATCAAATTTAATAAGATGTATTTGGTCTTAGGTAGACATGCTAGACTGTGTGGTTCTTGCTTCTGTTTATCTGTCACTGTTAGTCTAATGCTTAATGCCCTAGGTTAAGATGTTACATGTCATATATGTCCTACATGTGCACTAGTACAACACACAGCATGTTTACGGGAGGAAGGAGAAGAGAAATTAGACCTTAGACTTTGGAGGAAATAACTGCCCCTTGATGGGACATTAAACTTTCATGGTTAAAGGACATCCATGAACTACAATGTACATTATATTATTAAAATTATATGTACATTGAAACATTTCTTACAGAACCGAACTACAGGAACATGTAACATGAATATAACTACTAATGAAGGCTGGGGTCTTGTAGGATGTACATGCACAGTGGGTCTAACTGAAGTATTTGCCTATAATAATATGTGACATCAACAGACATCTACATGTATCCCTGATGTGCCACTGAATTCAAGCAGAAATACATGTAAAGTATTAACTGATTTTTCTGAACAAACTCCAAATTTCTAGTAACTTTTTTCATAAATGACATCCTGGCGCCAAAAAAAACTAATTTATGAAGTTTTCTGAAAGTCGGAACTGACATCCAATCGTACTTACAGCATTTGATGAAACCTTGATAAGAAGCAAAAAAAAATTTTGGTTTCAGGCAAGTTTTAGCTTTAGCTTTAGGTTATTTTTGTTTAATGTTCATCCATATGACCGTAAATGTAATCTGGACAACATGTATTTTGTAATAAAAAGGTGACAAATACTTCAGAGAAATTGCATAGCAACAGACACTTACAGACGTGATGACCCAGTCGGGGCCATATGTGAAGCAATACCGACAGTAAATGTCATCAAACTCAGGAAACTGAAAACAAAACAAAAGACAGATTTTAAAACCCGAAAACAGCAGTGTTCTTAAGGATTACTGATAATGTTTACATTATAAATGCTGTTGGCAACTAAATGACTACATAGACAATTAATGCAAATGCTTATGATTGTCTTTCAATATTTTTGAGCTTATATCCCACGCAATGTTAAAGACTTGGTGCAGTGTTACTAATTTATACTTTGTTATTTTATACATGTTCACTCCATCAGCAAATAACTGTTCATATTTACACGTCTTTATTTGTCTCATTTGATGTTTAAGAGCATACTCTGAAAGACTTTGTCAGTCATGATTTATAAATGGAGGAGTGAGTCTCACAAAGGCAGCTCCTGTACTTAAATGTACACCAATTAATAATACAGGTTGCCAAAATGAGAAAGAAATGTGAGTGCTTGGGGTTTAACGTCGTACTTAACAATTTTTCAACCATATAACGATGAAGGAATCATTAGAGTGCATGTAATGTGCCTCCTTGTTGCAGGACGGATTTCCACCGCTCTTTTATCCAGTGCTGCTTCACTGAGTCGCTTTACCGAAGGCTAGTAAGCTGCTCCGCCCAAGGCAATATACAGATGCGGGTCAACCAATCATTGCACTATCCCCTTCATGCTGAATGCCAAGCGAGGAAGTTACAACTTGCTCTTTTATGGTCTTAGGTGTGACTCGACCCAGGATTGACCCTGGATCTACCACTCCCGAAGCAGGCGCTCTACTATCTGTCCTATCCGGGCCGGTATATAAGTGGAAGGAAACGGAGCGTGCAGAATAAACACTGCATGAAGATGATACATTGCAAATGAAATTAGTGTGATCATGTACATGTACAAGCCCATTTTATCATCGGTGTATTACATTGTACTCTTACATGAATATTTCACTTACATGATGCCTGCCAGCATTACGATAGGAGGAAAACAGGCAGGGCTCAGAAGAAACTAACAACATTCTAGAGGTTCCTAGTAGACTTTCCCACATATGACCAGATAGGAAGCCAGCATGACTAAGATGGACCGGTGGTCTGAACTGACAGTGACTGATTCGGTGAAAGGTTCCCGAGTCATTGTGCTACGTTAGCACGTTGACCACTCTGTCACAAAGGCTGTCCCTTTCATTATACATGTACAACAATTAATAATACAGGTTGTCAAAAAAGAAGACAGAAATGAAAGCACATGTATGATTATAAAATAAACAAGAGAATCTCACTCAGCCATGAGACAGATCAGGTGACAAGTTGACATTAATCTCAGCATCTGGTATCACCAGCATGTGCAACCCTGTACTTTTTGGGAGAGCACATTTCCATAACAACATTTTCAATAGCAAGATTAAGGAAATCCAATGTTTGATTACTGATACTGTACCACCAGGCCATAAGCATCCCTGAACAATGTTGATTAATAGACAAAGGGAGTTAATAATAAAAGCTGCATATGAAAAACTACAGACACTGTACTCTACACGTTTATAAGAGGCATATTCTATTAGCACAGGTGTTCCTGATAGCAATCACTTATATAGTGTGTTCGACATGTCAGTGACCAGAGCAGAAACATATGCTCTCAAAACAGTTATTCAACTCTGTAATTAAATACTTTCCTTCACCGAACAGAAACTCTTCCAACTACTTGCATCCAAGTCAAACTCCACAGATGAAATATCACTGCTAGCAACAGTGAGCTTAAATAGCAACGGTACATGTGAATGGTACATTGTAAATGTCAACAAGCGCGCTCATGTAATGCAAAGTAGTTCCAGCGTTAATATAGTCAAATAATGTACCTGACTTTCACCAATGGCCTTTATGAAATTTCGGAAACTAACCATATCATGCAGCATGCACATGCATTCACATCCAAAAGACTACAACACCCACACTATGTTATCGTATACATAAATATTACCATGGCATCACAAGCCAACCTGTGACAAGTGCGCACATTACATGTAGCAAATAGGGTCATGGTGTACATGTAAATACATCTGATAATGGGAGACAACTGTGAAAAAAGGGGAAACTTTTCAGCCAGATCAAAACCAATAAGAAAATCTACATACGTTAATTTACATGTAGTAGCACACTGTCCCAACATAAAAACTATTATAGCTATGCAATAATTGGTATTTATAATACACACAAAATGAATACCCACTATTACAAACACAAATCAAACTGTGACAAAGAAATTATTGTGCCCTTCATAACTAAATGTTTTGTCACAATGTCTGTATCAGTAACTGATGTTGGTATTGATAGCAGCAATGTTTACCGAGTGGCTGTGTAAGAAGAACTGCTCAGCCAAAGAGGAATATAAAGTGAAACAAGACCTATATTCTACCAGCATCATGAGCCCGCTTTCCAGCTGCTGCTGTGTTGCACGAGTTCTTACATTATGTGAAACAATTTACTTCAAATCAAGAATCAGTCAAACAGGGTGGCAAAACTTGAAAGTAAATTATATACCATATTCTGTACAAAAGAACAGAAGTTGGCTGAATGCCGATGCTAGATTTAAGTCAACTTTATGCAACTGGAAGGAGTTAATATGAAAGAATGTCCCTTTAACAGGACTAGACCTGTCTTATGATAAACATATACGTGTTCATGTATGTAATAGACAATTATGTCTATGTTCCATAAAATTAGGCACACAATGTTATGATATCATTGCATTCATTGCTTCTATTGCTGAAACCATTTTCCTCATTTTCTCATCTTTATTCAAACAATTTCAATCTCTTTATCCATTGAATTTACTGTAAATGTGTCACGTTTCTTCCTTTTATATCTTAATTGTTCGCACTATGTAAAACAGGTGAGTTTTACAATTAACTTCCTAAAATTTGTATTGATTTGTCTTCCTTGTTATATCCCAAAACATCCTGCACACAGAAATATATGATGTCTTCAGGCTGTCACAAGGTATGTGTACACATGGCAGCTTGGTGTGGTAAAAAGAGACTGAATTCCTATAGGGCATTTCAGTAAATGCCAGTAGATATGGAAAGTCTTAACTGCCTTTCAGAGAAAAAGAAATTGTTCAATACAGATTCACCAAAACTTTAGGGTAGCCTATCATGTTATCACATATCAAGCAGTGATTTGCCTAAAGGGAGGTTGAAACTAAATGTAAATGAACATGGGTCTGCAGATTATTCATATTTCCACATTACTGTGTCTAAATTGGTTGCAAATTGCCTATATCTGCTATACATGTAAATCATACAGCAGCCATGCCTGGAAGAGAAACCAATGCATTCTACATTACAGCCACATGAAGCCACTGAGTTAAAATGCTACATGGTGAATATAACTGTACATATATGATACCATGATTTTGTTTGGGAAATGACAAGTTATCAAAGAGCAGTTATTGGCACCTGTATTTCAATTTACTGTCTGCCATGAATACGCTGTCCAGCTCAATAAAATATGTTGCTTAAGTGGATGTGCTCTCTCACACAGGTCGTCAAGTACAAATCATGTATTTTGTTGAGATTACAGTTTAGTTTGCTTTTTGTTTTGTTTTGCAAAAACTGAATTTTAATTCGCTTTATACAGTACATGTAGATGTTTTCAAGATGTTAGCAGGATATATACAGACTGAGTCATAACATTTGGGAAGACAGACTTTCAAGGTTCTGAAAGATCCAAAATCTTTTTGATTGTGACCATTAACCCTGTTTACATGTTGCATGAAGCAGATCAGCTATTCAGTGCAAATGATGTTTTTCCTGATATTCACACGAGGACTGGACCATTACAAAATATGACAAAGATTTCTACCATATACATGTACATGTATGCACATCATTTATGTCCTGTATATACTACATGCATGTACAAATGGCCATTTTTGTCCTCAAGTTCTAATCAGATGACTGAAATCTCAGAGAATGCTGCCTAAATACACAGGTATGCAAATTTCTGCAAACTTTTTGCAAGATCTGAAATCATGGGCTTTAAATTTTTATTTAAGTGTTAATCAAGCTTTCTTCTTCATGTGGTATTTTGGCTACAGATTATAGTAAGAGATTAAGCATTTTAGTACAAAAATCTTAAATTTTCAAAACCACACATCACCTTTAAAGACAGCTATAAATGAAGTTTATAAACACTGCTTCCTGAATCTGGTACTAATATATCTCAAACATTTTACTTCCGTCGATAAAAATATAATTATAAACTTATCATGGAAGCAGTTTGAAATCTTACAGTCTTAAAGACGACCCTGGCAAATTATCTTCTTTCATAAAGAAAACAAATTATTTGTCAAAAACAGATTTAGCATGTGAAGCCAATCTGTTACAAACAAAACCAAGTAATATGCTTCTACTAAATAACAATGCTCTGATGGTTGTCTTTATCATGAGAGGTGAACTATGAGGCCATCAGTATAAATATGCTTGTTGGGGGTAACCCCAGGGACAATGCAAAGAACAGCCCTACTCTACAGTTTTTATTAGGCTTTCGGTGGATTATCTTTTTTTTTGTGAGTCAATGCTACTTTATTTAAAATCTCTATCGTTTCCAGTAGCCAAGATAAAAAAAAAAAATTTCTACCAACCTACCCTATTTTTTCTGATAGGGTTCGCCCACCTACAACGTAGAATTTCTTAAGGATGGCCAGGAAAGCTAGCACCAGCTGAGTTATGACACAATTACTGTTCTACCATAACATGAAATTTACAGGTTAAGCACACAGAAAGATCATGTCAAAGCAGTGAATGTCAGGAGTTAGCGGGCTTATGCAGGCACACACACATCTGACGACTTTACTATTAAGGTATCCCTTAAGAAACCAGACCTGGGAATTATCACGGTTCGTTCACCAAGGGCTTACAAAGGCTTCTTGTCTGTCACCAAAATGACCAGAAGCCCGGCATTTTTGTTTGGCTGGAAGACTTATGGGGGACAAAAATAGAACAGGTGTCCTCTGCAAGAAGCAATTATTCCAGACTGTCTGACTGTATTTGTACCATGTTCATAGCCAGTGCTTATAGGTACACAAGGTCAAGGCATTAATAATCCAGAAAACCATGGTACATGTAGCTCAGTTGACATTCCTCTCTCTGGTCTGTCTCTGGTGTTTCAACCAAAGACCAGTGCGGAACCAATGACGTGAATGAAGAGCAAAGTTCAAATGTAGCTCAGGCACTTCTGGTAATAAAGCCTTCCATAGCCCTGCCTTACACTTGACAAAGTTCCTAATTGTTCTGTATGCTTTATGCTGCTCTTAGGATTCAGGACAACCTGAGCCATGTACTTGCACATGTAAAGTCACTTAATATACACCCACACACCTACAGCTGGACAATGCATACTCAAATAATACCAGAGGAATACTACCAGAGGTTTTACACTTTACAATGATGTCATAACTGTCACCAATTTAGTCCTCTTTACTTCATACAGGTTACTGATATAAGAGTCCCATTGTCGCACCAAAGGTGCATTAAACATGTTAAAAGGTAATTAAGCCAGACTTAACTCTTAATACCAACATCCAGCTAAGACAAAAGGAATCAGGCTTATCAATCCAGAGAAAACTTTATATCAGGTTTTTAATCTATAGACTATAATTATTGACTAACTGGGCAATGAAGGTCACTATATAAACACTAGCCTCACCAGGCTTGCACCCACACGCAAAGAATACATTTAAATAAACAGGTGGCTCCTAAAAAACAGGCACTCACAACTCCATATACTGGGAAGCCTTTCCTTCCTAAAGTAAGTTAGACTAAATCTTTGTTGTCCATTGTTTGTTCCTGCCTTTGCAATCAGTACTTGCTGGTAAACTGGTTACATACTGGTAGTACTCATATACATGTATTACAAGAAAGTAAACAAGGTCAAATCCCACTGGTCAACCTGTGGTGTATTTTTAAAACAACAAATGCAATTGTCACATGTATACAATCTGCATCTGAAATTTCGGGCTTGGTATGGATGACACAACAAACACAAGTATGGTTCACTGAGGTTTATTCTGCAATTGTTTTGAGCCAGATGAGGTTAAAAAAAACAGCATTTACAACTCTAATGTCATCATAATGCGTTTCTAATGTCATCGAAAATCTCTCAAAAATGATGCTAGAAACAAGAGGATCTGGGAAACTTGGGTGTAACTCAGGAATGGTTCTTTGGTAATTGTGAACTTCATAATTCCATATACTTACAGTGTAAATTTTAAGTTTGACAAGTTTTTCTAAAGAACTATATTCCTAAATTATGCGCATCCAAAACAAAATCTGTTGAATTGAGAACATGTGATTATGGCCATCTTTCAACATCTTTCAAACAGTGAAATTTTGTCAGCACGACACACTGTCATCAAATTTAAGTTTCATTCTTTAGCTTTCCGTTTACAAATATACCATTAAAATAAATAAATGCTTCACATAAATATCCCAGTTCTGGCGATTTTGTTCTCCTGGTAGAGCTAAAATTTTGTGTGGTCCATGCTATAAACATTTAATTCCAAAAACACTGGACTGGTCTGTCAATAATCACCATGTTCTGAGGAAAAAAGCACTTTATTTTAACTATCAAACATCTGAGAAAGACACAATTTTCTTCTACAGCCTGCCATGCACATACATTCTATGTGTTTGTACACGATGTTTAGTACCATGTACAATGTAGGCCTTTAATTACATACATGTATTATAGACAGGTATGTACTTTTTCAATTTCATTATAAGGTTCTTTGCTTATATGGTGCTGATATGCTGTCCCAAGTTAACAGCTCTAACACTTCAGTGTATGACGTGTGTGGCTGATGGTTGTTGTCACATGTTATTACCTCTGGCAGGTGTAGCACCATGTAAATGGCCTAGCCCAGGGTGTGGAGGGCCAGTGGTGTGGGCTGTCACATAACAAAGTGGAAGCCAGGCCTACGATAATCTAATAGCCATTAGCCGCAGGCTTTTTAGACTGTGCTGTATTAACGTATCCGTGTCTCATCCCAAGCTTTATACAATTAGCCCAGGAAGTCACCTCTTTGGTATTAAAGCCTGTCACGTTGAGGAAGCATGGACAAGAGTAAATGGCTTGGCATAAACTCCTACCTTCCCAAATTATTCCCCGGCCTAAGTTAATATGGGTATTATTCTACCAGCCATCACATTTCATTTGGAAAGGTAGTAGCCAACACCTCATCTGGGACACTGGACAGGCCTTTCACGCACATGTAATTATTACCCCGCCTTAAGTCCTCCTCCCCAACCCCCTTCCCTGGATAGTGTGTTAGCAGCAACTAGGTTTCCATCTAGACAGATGAGCCCTCTAATCGCAATGATACCCTAAATCCAGCCAGTCTTTGTCTGCCCTGATTTGTAAATTATGCATGGGATTGGACAATGTGTGCACAAGTGGGCTGCTCCAGATTTTTATGATTAAGCATATGTGCATGTGCACAAACATACAAGTACATGCTGTACACATGTTTGTTAATTATATCATGATGATTTTGCACATGTATTGATGTATAGCTGACAAATGATGCATGTATATGCTATAATTAAGAAAACATTTAGGGAGCAAGACTGCATTATAAACATGCACATGTCAGAAAACACACACCCACTCTGACAAACACACTATGGCACTGTACTAAACACATGTAAGAAAACAGTCTGCATGGTCACAACAAGTTGACAGTGAAAATTTGGCATGCACATACGCATGTGCTGATGATCAATGTACCAGACGTATTGCATGTTAAACTTAATTTGGGGGTTAAAAGTTAAAAATTGCATGTTCATGTTGTCCAACCCAAGCAGTGGTGCATGGGGTTTATATTTATTTTTCATTTTTGTTTTACTTTTTCAGTTTAAACAAAATGGCAAACAGTACTGAAAATAAAAAATGACAAAGCTTCTTAATAGGGCCCTATTTGGTGGATGTATATAAGTGGCGATACAATTAAGAAAAAAAAAGATATTACATACCCGCTGGATCTTCTGCTTTACAATTTAAACATCAATATCTGCTTGAAAACGATCACATGTACCTGTATACATAAGGTACGATTTTTTACTTTTATTAATTTTTTTTTTTCAAGAATTGTTCCCTTTTAAATACAAAGCATATCATGGGTGGAGGAAACCACTGGCATTTGGCAAATTATATGCATACATGTACAATGTAGTGGTTACCTTTTCCACACGTGACATATGTGATGTTGATGGAAGGCAAACTTGTATCTGACAATCTTCATGTAAGCTTAGCTACAAGAGGGTGAGAGCATGTACTGGTAAACGCTTATTGTCACCTGAGAACAACAGAAACAGAACAGTACATATGTATCTAAGCTTCATGTATTTATTAATTTGACTGGTGTTTTGAGTCACATACTCAAGAGTATTTCACTAATACAACAGCAGCCAGCATTATGATCGGAGGAAACCAAGCATAGCCTGCAGGAAAAACCAAGACCATCTGCCAACCTTGAGAGTTGCAGAAATTAATGTTGAGAGATCTTAAATGAATTCGATGTTTTTCCGCATAAAGAGTTCCATTAGACATTTTCTGAAGTCCCACCTTCCCTAATTCCTCAAAGTTTTTGCCTATGAATGAGTGCAACTTTCAGTGCAATTTATGCACCTTTTTAATTTGAGTTTGAAAAACATTGAGTTGGCCAGCTTCAATGCTTCATAAAAAGTATGATTGTATAAGTCGGTGCAGAATAATGCCTTGAAACTATGTTTAAATAAACACATTACAATCATGCGAAAAGACTGAATTACAATAACCACATGTATGGGCATGTACATGTATGCAAGAGTATTACACGTATGTACACAAATCCAATTCCTATTCAGGGTTTTGTTTGTTTTTAACGATGACTGCCAATGATAAGCTACATGTACATGTAATGTTTCAATCCATCGGGACCCTCAGATTCTAATCTTCTTTTGTCAGTTACATTTACACACAATGTGCCAAGCCTTCAGATCTCTTCACAGCCAGCTCTCAGGGTTAAAACAATGTCGGAAAGATTGTCATAACTTACATGTTGCTTCAAACTCAGTGTGTTCCTTTCCTCCGAAAACATGAAATGTTAATATAACTGTCTGAGAAGACGTTTTGATCTCCTTCTAATCACTACAGGCTGCCAGTGAAAACAGCCATATTTCTCAAAGCTCTTTTTTACAGGACACATCTTAATGCGTCCTTTTCAGATTATAGAAAATGTATGAGATGGGATGACAGAGTAAACAAAGCCGTTTAAGTTTTAAAATGTCTGTAAAAGCTGTAAAATACACTTCTCTGTCTGCATGTGGATAAAATTATTTATGATACAGGTATCAATACTTAATAGTCTGTGAATTAGAGAAATTGTATAGAGAAATGTATGAGCAAGACATTTCGCAAGGACTTCTGTAGCGTAGGGTGGCTGGCTTACAAAGCTGAATACATGTACAGATGTACTGTAAGTCCATGAACAAGCCAGAAACAATGGTAATATACTCCATGTGAGTTATTTTCAAAAAAAAATGATGAACCATAAAAGACAACATGTTCCGGAATTTTATAGATCAGGACTACTGGGTCATATTTTAGTCACTAATTAAGCAGTGCGTGTTAGTTTTGTTCAAAATATTCATTATTTAAAGGTCAATCAAAATTCAAATATTTAAAACCATACACCTGTACATTAACTTATAATGTTAGAAAATGTAATGCAATGACATATCCATATGTCTACTGACACATATCTGATTTTGCGTGAACAAAGGAACGTTCAGTTTTATACAAGATTTCCTTTCTACCATCAACTCACTCAAGTGGCTGCATTTAGAAAGCCTGATTTTCTTAAGTCACACAAGTCATTGTAATTATGCGGTCTACCATATAAATTTACCAACACATGTACTTAACAAAACATCATTAATAGAAAGACAGATCTAATTTGGTTTACTATCCGTATAATTCGCTTTCAGTCTATCGTACTGTTTATATGTGTGATCTTCAAGTTAATTGCATTGTGGGAATCTTTGAGCTGCCTCATTTGCATGTTATCTTGTCTGGCAGACAGTTTAGACCAGTAACGAATTTCCCCTTATAATTCTCTTAATTGACATTTTTCAGAAAATGTAGGTCCAGAAGGATAGGAGTCAAATGCGACTCATTTTTGTATTTACATGTTGCTGAACCAACCCAAAAGTTCTGAATTTCTCTTGGCGACCTGTCCCTTTAACCCCTTAGGCTCTGTCCAGTTGATTTTGTATTTTTTGTCATTTGCTCTCTGAGGTTAAGGCAGGTGTTTATCTACCACACAATTTTGTACACAAATAAATTGCAGACATACATGTACAAAAGTGCATATATATAGAAATCCACAAAACTGAAATACAAGACAAATTGTAACTTAGTAACAGCTACATGTATTTTCATTATCCTGCAGGATTATGTATGCACAAGTGCTGGAAACAAGAAGTGCAAGATCAACGGAATATGGCCTTATCATGCTTATTGTCACCAAGACCCCCAAACAGATCAAATTCTCTGTCCAAGACCAGGTTTGAACCCTTACCTGCACATTATGTGCCCCAGACTGGGTTTGAACCCTTACCTGCACATTATGTGCCCTATCAACTGAAAGGCAATCCCCTTAACCACTCCTCTCGCTCACTTACGTCATTAAATTCTCCAACAATCGATCCACAGTATCACTTTTAAGTTTATGCTGTTTCAAGCTCCACATTAAACTGGCTATTAAAAAACTACATTAACTGAAAAAAGTCATGTTATCTGATTCCCAGAAAAACTGGAAAGAAAAAAAGACTGATTATTATTTATGCCCATGATGCCAGTTCTCAGACATGTGAGAGACAGCTATGCCCTACAGGGGCATGTGTTAAGTTTGACCCATCAGTCAGTTGAAATCCTGATGAAAATGTGCTCTTGAAGTCATCCTGGCACCCTATTCCCTGTCAGCTTATTCCAATCCTTCAGTGTCATGTCTGTCTACCCAACACTTAAAAAGTCAAGATACACAGTGGTGAGTCCAACTGTGGTCAAATCTCATGGTGTTCATTGTATACTTTGATCATGAAGATGTATCACTAAAAGAGTTACATTAAGGAATCTGTAGCTTTGACTTGTTCAAAAAAAAAAATGATGTCAGCTCACATAACCTTGACTTTTAACCTTTTTCCTTTGACTTTAAACACAATAAATATTTTTAAAAAATACATTTATTTGATTTTATACCCATCCCCATTCAATGATACTACCAGGTTCTGAATCACAAACTTTATACACACATTTACAACACATGCAATCACATCTTAATTAACACCTAACCTTTTAAAGTTGAATTTTTCCCCTCTCTCTACCTCTCTGCCTTATTATTTCTCATAAAAGAATTCACAGAACATTTTAATGGTAATCTGTGGCCAACTGCAATGGGAAACATCTACTAAAATAACATTCTCATTTTCATTAAAAGTTAACAAATCCTCCAGTTGTGCAAAATTACCAGGAAACCCCTCAATCAATATCCTCTAGTCACTACTATCCACACTGAAAAGCAAGAACTCAAAAGGTTCACATGCTTTGAAGTTTTCACAACGGACAAACACAACAGCTGCTCTGCATTATTATTAAAGACAAACTGGAATACTACTTATATTTATGACAGTGATTGAGCACACTATACCAGCCATGTCTTGTTCCACATTAAAGCTTATCTAATCTGAACACCTCTGTACTTCAAATGCTCATACACATCTCTGCTCTCAATTCCACATCCAAATGTGTCATCACAAATAAATTCACACAGGCCTTAAAACTGGTCGAAATTTGAAAAATTCCAAGTCCAGTGGCCATGTTGGAATGCAAACTCCTTACAATGTCAAACCTACAAAATCTGACCTTGTGACCCTGTGCAACACCCATGAGTTGTGTTTAGAATGAGTATCACTAGCTCAGCAATGACCTCAATTGTGGACCTATATAATCAATATTCAACAAAAAGATTTCTGTACAAAATATCAACAGTATCTGTGTAAAGCATGACCAGGTTCTGGCACCTTGGTTATCTCACTTGTAAGGTACCTCGTTCAGTTAGGAGTTTGCATTCTAACACAGCGGCTAGAGAAAAAACTAATCTAGCACTATGTCACTGTCTCTTTGGATGTAACAAGGGAGGTAAGTCAGAGCAGGTCTATTGACAGCGGATAACATCGATCTACTGAAGACAACATGGGAAGTAAAGAGGTATTCAAGGTAAGCTTATGAAACAGGCTGTGACAGTATGTGCATGTGTGTAATCACAGCCCATCAGAGCTAATTCAAATACATGTTTCCAATACCATAGCGCAATCAGTAAACTCATGGACAAACAGACAACAATTTTTTTCTCTCAATGCATGTTTCATTGTTTTTGATGTCATGTTTATGTTTAAAATGTTGATACCCATTTACCCAGTGATTTCTATCATGTTTCAGACTGACAAGGGCATAACTGTAGGTCTCGCCAGATTGGGTACGGGTGGTGGGGAGCTGATAGTGTATCAGTGTCTTTGAGACACCTTATTCTTACAAAATGTAGGAGAAAACGATACACACTAATATATAATTCAGGCTAAACCTATGTACCATGTAGCTTAGGGTCATGAATAAAGGAATCATGCAGAATCTTGTGGGAAATACAGTGCTCAAACCAAGTCAGTCTGACAAATTTCCTGGGAAAGAAGACTGCAACAAACCCAGAAGAAGCTGTACCCCAAAAGGTAGTGAAAGTTCAGGCACTCTGTTGTCTCAGTGACTGACAACGAAGGTAGCACAGCATGTGACTATTCAACAACATGCAGTATCACTAATATATCTATATGCAGTTTCTGAAGCTGTTTATGCCTTGACCACCTGTTATTTCCTTCTTAGCAAGCCCTGTTTAATTTATGCATGGAGAAATTTGAGACAGTTGAAACCGCATGCTTCATATGCATTTTACCGTAACAGTAATTGGTTAGGCACTGACCAAGTGATTTATATATAATAACACGCCAATTCAAGTAAATTAAACGTTAAGGTCTATTTCTGATGTTTACCTGCCTCAACTTTTAATCGTGGAATTCAAGAACGTGGTAGGTTCATTCCCCAAGGCACTTTGCGGAACGAAGTTGGCAGTTAAATCCATTTACCTGGAGCTCAATTATTATTACATGATGACTGAAAGTTGAGAAAATTGCCCATTTGAAATACATGGGCCTTTTTCAAAAATATCCAAAATTGGTCATATTTGAGTTCCATAAACTCACATTTTACAACTAACGATCTACAGTTTAGAAAAATACAATCGGGGAAATACTTAACTGAATGTGCATGTGGCGATTTAGAGTCCCATAAGCGGTTTCTCAACAAGTTTAATTTTTGTAAACACAACACTCCTATTCTTGTGAAACATGAATAACATAGGAACATGTGCAGTTCCTATTGGTTTTAAACATGTAACTCAATGAAGAGAATTATCTGATGTGAATATACACCTCTGCTGAATGTTTATAAGCTTCCTGCTAATGTCTGTCTATATAACCCATGAACCACTGCTTGCGAGACATTGTGCAGAGCATTCTACAATGTACCATCATTGCAGAGGTTAGTAAACTTTGGATGGGATGGATTCCATGTCGTCCTTGTTTAAATATCCACACTTATAATATATACATTGGCAGCATGTTTTATGATTATTTACCAAAAGTTCAGGTAAACACTACATATGCCCCAACAAATGTATTTGTTTGAAATGTGTAGAAGAATACCAGCAGCATTGTGGTGAGCATTACCCCTGAGGGGAATGTTCTTGGGTTTTGATGATAGGTATTTGGTTACCATGACAACTGCACAAGTGGACAAATGTGTCCACCTCCAGTGGAAAGATCATACAGAACACAGTTGGCGTTGTAGCCTGGACACAAAATCATTTTTATTTATATAGTATATATAAGAAAAATAACTACCCAGTTACCATGACAACTGCGGAAATGGACAAATGTAAGTCGTGACACATCATCCTCTGTGTAACTATGTATCCACCAAAAATTAAAGCCTTTCGTGGAAACCTGTTGGAGTTATAGCCCAGACAAAGAATCATACCTATCTGTCTATATAGTATTTATAGGGAAACTGGCAACCATGACAACCGCAGAAAAGAAGAAATGTGGGTTGCAACACATCATCATCATGTGTATATCTGTATCCACCAAATATTAAAACTCTACACAGAAAACAGTTAGAGTTATACCCTTGACACAAAATCATATCTATTTATATAGTGTATATAGAGGAAATATGGCTATCTGGTTACCATGACAACCATGAAAATGGACAAAGATAAGCGAAGTACCTCTTGCAATGACGATAGGCTTGTATGTACACATGTAGTACGTTCAACTGATTTATTTATTTATTTGATTGGTATTTTACGTCGTACTCAAAAACAGTTCACTGATACAATGGCGGCCAGCATTATAGTGGGAGGAAACCAGGCAGAGCCTGGGGGAAACCCATGACAGAGAGAAAGCCAGCATGAGGTGGACTTGAACTCACAGCGACCACATTGGTGAGAGGCTCACGCTGCTAGCACGCTTACCAACTGAGGCCCCTACCTTCAATTGCTTGGAAAGGATGTTAAAATGCAAAAATTCTGATTAAATCAGAAATTGTTGTCTTTACAAGGCATACAAACCGATGCATGTGAGGTCATTACTATTCGAATACTGGTAACATATTTATTTTTGAAGAAACTTATTCTCAAGGAAATTGGCAAAATGGTTTGACATCCATTCCGCTGTTCTGTATTCAATATTCCTCGCCTGAACAGTGAGCTATGTTGTGAGCAAGCAACGCATGACTGGGTGCATTCTGAATACCTTTAACCCAGGTGTCAAAAGCTGCTATAATCTTGACAGTGCATGCGCAAAGACACTCTATTCACCCAACGCTCATGCGCGAAGACCCTGTACTGCCTGAGTTCTAACCCCAACTTCCGTTACATACACGAGCACCCCCACATGGAACTCTGCAGAACTCTTATCTCTCCTAGGAGCTATATCTTAATGAACAGATGAACCCTTAATGTATCGTCCTAGATTGTTACTTTTAACTGCTTAAGTCCTTTAGAGCTGTATTTCTATCAAACACCTTGTCTTAAAGCCCGTGTCCTCTCTTAACTGACTAGAAAAAGGTACTCTGACTAGAACAAGTCAAGCCGTCAGGCGGTACGTCAGTATGAAGGTAGAGTACTCTGAGTACCGTATAAGTTAAGAGGCCATTGGACCCTCATTTTCCGCGGCTGTCAACTGTCAAAACATGTGCATGCATGTCGCACTAAAGCAGTTCTTTTGAGTGAAACATCGTCCGAAACTTTCAAAGACTTCTATTCGGGGATTCATACACGGTATGATCCCGAGTTAATGTGCTTGATTGATGTAACAACACTTGAATCTTCTCATACATACCTCTGCAGTTTCAATCTGCCCGCCAACCATAACCAGAAACACCGAACCTGTCGACATGTTGAAGTTGTAATGCGTTCAGCGCCATCTATAAGCTGATAGTTAGAAGTTGTCTTCCCTTGACATGTAGAGACGCGTTCACTGCAAATCTCTGTGCCTGCTAGCTTGATCCATGCTATCTTAATTAAGGTTCATGCCTGTTAATAATGATGTTTAATTTCAGCCTAGATAGAAACAACATTTGTCACATTCAAGATATACATATTTCTTTTATACAGCCACATGCACGGAGTTAAATTACAACGTTCAAAGTTTCTTTTTTTATATTCCGTATTTAATAATTTGATGTTTGCTGTTTTAAATCTGATAATAAAGTTAAAGGAAAATGTGTAGATAATAAAATTAATTTCTGAGCCGGCTAGTTCATAGTACAGTACTACTTGTATAGAATTTAAATAGTCCTCCTCAGGCTATAGGCATCATCATGTCGATTTTGAAAATATAGGCTTATTTAATTTGGACAGAATTTTTAACTCTCTGAACAACAGGTATAGGAAAGAGTCAGTCATATGACGACGAAGGAATCCTTGAGTGCATGTAATGTGCCTCCTTGCTCTTTTATCTAGTGAGGCTTCACTAATACGCCTTACTGAAGGCAAGTAAGCTGCCCTGGGAAGAGCTCTTCACAGGTTTTGTACAAAAGAATCGGACTCGGTTTAGGTCACACCACAACAAAATTTAATTATACAATCTGTATTATCATTTATTGTATTATTGTATTAAATTATGTATTGTAACAATAACAACAGTATATACATTGTGATAAAAATGTGAAATATATTTGGTTTCAAATATTTTTGGTCTCAAATGCATATTTCCCTACCATTTCCATCATGTTACATTTTCTGGAGTGAGTACTTGATAAACGATGCATGCATAGCTCACAAAATGTAGAACAAGGGGAACCACTCTTTATGATAATCACACATCACTGGGTTAACTACCCTTAGTTGAACAAGCAGTGTCCAGCGGTTAAAATATACATGCATTCATTTTTTTGTAAAACCATACACGGGTACTTCTTTAACAGACAGAAATTTGAAGGATGCGAGTGTGTAACATTCTATCTAATAACCACAGGTCTGTTAAAACAATTCATTTTCCAAACTTAAATTTATCAGTATTTATTTCCTTGTGTACTTTTACTATACAGTTTGTTTTGGATATATATATATATGGGAAATATCCCATATTCGGAAGAAGAATCTGTACTATAGTAAACGTAAAATCAAAAAAAAATGAGAGAAAAAACGTTACAGGGGTTATCCGGAAGGATTAATTGACAAAGGAATTAGGACCGCTCATTGAATGAACTGAGGGAACTCTCACAGAAAAAACCTGATGAGAAGATAATTCCATTTGTTTCAACACATAATCCCAATAATAACAACATCTTCCCAATCATTGTGAATACCTTACATTGACAGGATGAAAGATACTCTAGCCCAATCTAAGGTCATTAATAGCAAACGTCAGGCTCCAAGCCTCAAAAAAGTGTTAACTCGCGCTCACTTTTCAGAAAATGTATGACTCCATCGGTTTCTAAATGCAACATACATAGATGTGGAGCATGCTTACACATGTTAGAAGGATCAAGCTTTCAATTTGAGAAAGAAGATTCTTTGTTTAATGTAAAATTTGACATGTGCTACACTGTAAAAAATGTTGTATATGCACTTGTTTGCATGGGGTGTGGCAAACAATATATTGGCCAGACTTCAGATCTCCGCTCCACAATGACGCTGCATTGACAACATATCAAGAACAAAGAATATTGTCATCTTCCAGTCGGTAAGCACACACGCTCATGCGCATTGTCATTGACTCCCTTGTTTAAAGTCGTTCCATCCTATAAAGTATTAGATGGAAATCAAGCCACCTTACCTGTAAAAGAAACTTTCTTCATAAATAAATACAATCCACGTCTCAATGGTAGTGATCGGCCCTAATATCGTATCTCATAATATGATGATGTACCACATGCTTGTATAATTTATGTTGATTAATTTTGTCAAACAAGTTTATTTTTGTTACTTATTGTATATATCACTCATTGTATATGTACAAATATTATGTCACAGGTTATCCGCAGGGTCATCCATTTGATGCTCATAAAGACGCATCGTCACTAGTCGCCCTGCGGATAGACACGCTTAGGTACTGATTTTTCTAATGTTCGCCACTTAACAGCTTTATAGAGGTACGACCTTGTTCCCAGCAAAAGTTTATTTTGCCATGTAACTAAAGCACTGCCTGTTTTGACATGTACGTAGCGTGTTCCTTAGTTACTGGTAACACATATCCTATATAAAGACCTCTGTGGACACTCATTTTCATATTCCTTGAAAATAACAGGAAGTTTGAAACTGCAGTTGGAATACAACAGAATGTAGAAGGCATTAGTTGAGAAGGCATTTTTTTTTTTTCCTATGTAAATTCTCCTCACCAGGGGATTTTTCTCTGTTTCTTCATATATAAAATGGACCGTACTTTGACACTCAATATCTCCGAAACCCACTTTCGTCAGCTTCTAAAAATTTACACACTCAAAGATGATTACGTCCTTAGTATACAGACCAAATTTCAATTCCATCCTTTAAGATTTCTTTTCGTGGGAGACCAAAATCAAAGTAGTTAAAAACGCATGTTCCGGACATTTCAAAATGATGTTCTACTTTGTTTTACTTCAAAAGGTTATCAATTCTTTGTCCGCCGTAGATAAAACCATCTTGATTCAGCGAAAGTTGTGCCTATCTGGCAAAAGGGTTTCTGACACTCGAGTCCGACAATTTTTCCTGACGACACTTGATTGACGCGTCACACAGGTGCAGCGCGTGCTCCACTCGTGACACCTGACAGGTGATGCAATGTGGGTCACCAGAACGTGCGTTTTTGAGACAATGTTTTCAGTTGTGTACAGACTACTCAAGCTAAGACCTTGAAAATTGGTCAGTATATTAACAAAATCATGCCATTTGAATGTCAAAAGTTTGAAAGGGTTTGAACAAAGGATAATGGAACAATGCAGCATCGAAGTACGGCCCATTTTTTATGCCGACCCGATATATGTCCATAAATCATTGAACTACCCCATCAGATTATAGTGATGCCTAACCCCATTGTCATGAACCGAAAGGATTAAAGCAAAGCGTTACCGTGCTGAGCTGTTTCCGTTCATTGATATACAATATATATATATATATATATATATATATATATATATATATATATATTCACATTTGCAATCAAATAAATGAAAAAATATGTAACTAAACTGATCACCAATGCAGGCATACCTGCAATACATCTTGTATGTCAAGTTAAAAAACAACAAAAATATGAATAAATGTTACTTTTTAGAGCTGCAGATATATTTATTTCTTTAACTGATTGGTGTTTTACATCGTACTCAAGAATATTTCACTTATATGACGGCGGCCAGCATTATGGTGGGAGAAAACTGGGCAGAGCCCAGTGGAAACCCATGACCGTCGGCAGGTTGCTGACAGACCTTCCCACGTACGACCGGAGAGGAAACTAGCATAAGCTGGACTTCAACTCACACTGACCACATTGCTGAAAGGCTCCTAGATCATCACACTGCCCCAGCTGCAGATATAAGTTTTAATTTATATAACAAATAACAGATTATAAAATTGTTGTTTGCCTACAGGGGTTTGCAAGGAGTTAAATTAGAAGCAATTGGAAGAGGTTAATTTATACCATGGATAATACATGAAAGAAGATTGAAGAGTACAGCGAACGCAATAACGAAATAATCCAGATCAATCCAATCATTTCCTTCTATATTAATACTTTATTAAAATCCCCATTACATATGGACACCACAAGCAATAAATCTGCTATCCATTATGTAAGTTAACAATCTGACTACAAAATATACCCCAAACTTGAATATATACAAGAATTGTTTCCCCCAATATGCACGTGTATGGAATCATACCAGTAATCAGGTTATTTAGTCAAAGTGTGCATTCAACTTACAGAAGCAGGAAAACATTATTTATACAAGAACTGATTGGTGCCAGTAGTCTAAATGATCTTCCACTACACATTATTTGCTCGATGGTTTCTAAACTGCCAGGGAGACAGCAGTGGGTAACAACATATTCCCAAGGAAATACCAATATGCATAATCAATTGTCGAAAAAACGCACATCTCCTTCGTTAATTGCATGTATTATTTAGACAGTTTTCAACTTAAGACGTTGGATTGCTACAAAGATTTGAAAAGCACTACATTCCCTCAAAATCCGGCACTCCTCCTAGTCTTGCATCCACATGTATTTTCAACTGATGGAAATGGCATATATTTCATTATTCATGGCACACAAAATCATTAATAGGAATTTGGTGAAATGTAGTCACATGAATATGTGCTAAGCAAATTAACTTATCAAGCAATCAGGGTATATCTTAACATATAAACCCAATCATTACATGCAGTAGTCATTAATCACAATGACCATAATTGTGCATGTCAGAGCTGAACAATTACAACATTTGTAAGAAAAGAACCTTTTCAAATCTCCAAGGCACTAAACTGATGTCCCTGGTATCTCAAACATGTCAAATTGAATTTCTTCTTTGTTCACAAAAAAATTTACTACAAGATTTATCATTTTTCAGAGAGAGATTTTTATAACTAAATTCTTTGGCTTTGGTAAGAAAACAATTAAAGTGTTATCTTCATGATTACATACATGAATAGCATCAAGTAAATTCTAACTGTTTACTGCCACAACAGATGAATACAAGCTGACAGTTAATGTGGCCAGAAATAAAAGCAGTGCTACAAAATGTATATCTTCATCGAAGTGGTGAAATGTGATAACAGGAAAGTTAACAGTGTGAAAGAGGCCGAACACAATTACTAGAATTCATGCACAAACAACAAGGTCTGAAGTTGGTCATCATAATGTTTTCTGCTGACTGATTTTCATGATATCAACATATTAGGAATCTTTAGAACTTTCGGTAAAATATAGAAATGGAAGATCATCCTTAAGTAAAAGATATGTCTTTTAATCAGATAATGCAAAGGCAAACTGGCTAATGCTACTGCTAATAGTCGCTAAAAATACACTAAATACACATCTGCTGATTTTCAGACGAAGACAAACCATTTAGCACATGGGTAATTTCTAGAACAGTTGAAATTGTATTTGATCTACAGGGAATGAGATTCAAATTTCTTTATATTAAATACATTTCTCTGTACAAATAGGTGATCCCCAACACTGATGGAACAAAATGTAGAAATAGTTCACAGAATTGAATCTGTCCATGTAGTTAACGGCTTCTTCCAATATAATAAAAACACCGGTGGAACATTTCTGTGAGATCTCCATGGCAGATATTTTACACTATAACATCCATGTATAAACAAAGACAGTACTGGCTTTTGCAAAGTCTCAGCTGATTTAACTGTATCTGATTTCCAAAGATACCCCACTATAGAAAGCAGTCACATCCAGTACATCTACCTTCATATTAGCTATGATTTCAGTACGCGTACACTGTGTACAGTAATTTAATCATTGTACAAACATACTGAATGCAAAACACCATTAAAACATGTATCGCAATCGATACTGTTTGTTTTTCTTCAAGTATAGATATACTAAACTATGTACATCAACACATGTTATTGTATTTTGCTCTGTCAGTGCGATGATCATCCCAACAAGACACATGTATGAAAGTGCGATGATCATCCCAACAAGACACATGTATGAAAGTGCGATGATCATCCCAACAAGACACATCTATGAAAGTGCGATGATCATCCCAACAAGACACATCTATGAAAGTGCGATGATCATCCCAACAAGATACATGTATGAACATGCGATGATCATCCCAACAAGACACATGTATGAATATGCGATGATCATCCCAACAAGACACATGTATGAACGTGCGATGATCATCCCAACAAGACACATGTATGAACGTGCGATGATCATCCCAACAAGACACATGTATGAACATGCGATGATCATCCCAACAAGACACATGTATGAACATGCGATGATCATCCCAACAAGACACATGTATGAACATGCGATGATCATCCCAACAAGACACATGTATGAACGTGCGATGATCATCCCAACAAGACACATGTATGAACGTGCGATGATCATCCAACAAGACACATGTATGAACGTGCGATGATCATCCCAACAAGACACATGTATGAATATGCGATGATCATCCCAACAAGACACATGTATGAACGTGCGATGATCATCCCAACAAGACACATGTATGAATGTGCGATGATCATCCCAACAAGACACATGTATGAACATGCGATGATCATCCCAACAAGACACATGTATGAACATGCGATGATCATCCCAACAAGACACATGTATGAACATGCGATGATCATCCCAACAAGACACATGTATGAAAGTGCGATGATCATCCCAACAAGACACATGTATGAACATGCGATGATCATCCCAACAAGACACATGTATGAACATGCGATGATCATCCCAACAAGACACATGTATGAACGTGCGATGATCATCCCAACAAGACACATGTATGAACGGCTCTTACTGGGAAATGTATGTACAAGTACTGGTAAATTCAGGAAAAGGACCAAAAATTCTGAAGGAGCTAGAGGTTCAGTAAGCATTGGCCATAAAGTAACTTCATAATTAACAAAAACATGGAAGACAGAGTGTGACAATTTTAAAATACAGTAAGTGTCACACATTTGCTTGAGATTCATAAGCACTGGACTCAATGGTTATACATGTAGTTCAATAAACTTGTATATGTGTCTGAGTATGTAACATTTCTACAATAATTTAAAATACCAAATCCAAATATTAAAAAAGTCCATCCTATAACAACCAACGCAGAAATATAAATTAATATAGCTACGCACTCTTGATGCAACAAAATTAGAATGTAAAATAAATAAAAACATGCCAAACCCCACTCATGAGTGCTCAAGACACAAATCGGTCTACAAACTATTGTGAAAGCATGCAGTTAAGTTCCAGGTACATGTGAATTGTAACATGATAACATACAATGAAATCCACTTCCTGGATGGAATGTCTACAAACCTCAGCAAACCCACAACTTATTCAGTTAACAGAATAAATACACAATGAGATACTAGCAGACATTGCTGGCCCTCTGTTATTATCATGGATATGGGGTATTATGTTCTACAGCTACATTATACATGTCTAGAAACTGTATCATGCCTAGCGAGAGGAGATTTTACGAGTTCATACACCTATGTATACGCACATCAAGACTTCAGTGAAATTAATTATTATGTACTATTGTGAGAATATCCACAATGTCAAACCTGCCTGTTATGCCTGAATCTCATATGATCACATTTCTCCTAAATCATGGTAAAGAAAATTCATAAAATACACTTTTTTCTGACAAAATATTCTCAAATTGTTGGTGCATAATACCAATAACAGATCTTTTCAGCCAGGTTTCAAATCTTAGCAATACCTAATATCTGTAATGGTTTTCAAATCTGCTCTAAGGCCGGTAAATGTATGTATTCAACGACACATTTATGTGTTCCCTTTAACCTACCGGGGTAGTTAAGTTTTCACGGGACCTGGCACATCCAGAACTCTGGCTACATCATCAATGACTATAAACATGGTCGATCAATATCTTATCTGCAACTTACTTGGATTCAGGTTTTTTCAGAATGACCAATAGCTAAAAATTATTGAAAATATGTCTGACATTGTTCCACCTATCAGGAATCACTTCACAAAGCTATGATCCTAGCACCATCACTTGGGGGGCAGATGTAAAATGTCTCCTTTCCACTGTAACGATTCTGAAAACACAGGGAAAACAGACATCAAAGATTATGAATATCAATATAACTACAGGTAGCACAGTCTATCTATTCCACTGCTGAATTACTAAATACAAACTCTGATACAGTTCAAGCCATATTTGGCAAAAATTAACAACTCAAAGATAAGTGCATCGATGCTGAGAAAAAGCGTGATCATGTTACACGTATATATGTACACATAGTAGACTAAGTGTAGATTTAAAGTTCACACTGAAGCAATATAGTAAAACCACCCATCTCACAATCTTTTACTTTGCCAAAGAGTGCTTTCAGTTTAATTATCAATTAATATGGACGTTTTGTTTGTCACCAGGAGATAAGCTGTGTTTTGTGTATTTTGTACTGGCTTTCCACATGGACTTTGTTATTATAGGGATTAATATGTGTGGTTTTGTCTCTGTTATAAAACAGGACATTCAAATGTTATAGCCAGAGCTTTTTCTCACATCATCTCCCAACTTTATATGGTGATACGAATGACGCTCATAATAATGACACTTCAGCATTTCCAGTACAACTGGAGGGCAAACATTATCATCACCCTATTCTTGGACTGTCTGTACTAGGTCCAGCTCATGCTGAAATTTAGTATTTTTGGAAAATGGTACTTGTTAGCCCACTCACATCTGATACTAATTTCCCGCCTAAAAAGTTAGGTTTAAGTGTTAGGATACTCAGTTAACACTGATAAACACAATCATTATGAGCATTATTTGCATCACCACAAAAAGTTAGGACAATTGAATGGTGTGAGAAAACAATCCATTAAGTGTTCTGTTGTTTAATGTCAGTATTTTTATTTCAGTTGACCATTAAAGTTGGCCATGTTCACGTCCATACCTGTATATGTTTGATGGCCTTATCAACAGCTGATTTCTTCAGAAGGGTGACAGTACAGCCCCCAAACCCTCCCCCTGTCATACGGGAACCATAGACACCCTCCACCTCCATGGCAGCCACAACTAGCTCATCTAACTCAGAGCAGCTCACCTCATAGTCATCACTGAAAGATACAGGCAAAACAGTTTGTTCAGGTCACTGTGCCATGTTAAACACACACTCACCTGAATCTCCCTATTCAATCATTAGGTTTCTCTATTACTTTCTGACATATGGCCTTATGAAAGATATAGATGAGATACCAAACAACCCTTTCAAATTAGAGTGAGCAAGTGTTGGGGTTTAACAACAATACTTAACAATTTTTCAGTCATATCACAACAAAGGCTCCTTAGTGTGTATGTAATGTGCCTACTTGTTACAGGACAGATTTCCACTGTTCTTTTATCTACTGATGCTTCACTGAGACGACTTACTGACAGCAAGTAACCCACCAAGCTAGAGCCATTATACCAGTCAACCAGTCATTGCACTATCTCCTTAATGCCAAACGCCAAGCAAGGAAGCTACAATGGATCTACCGCCAGGGACACTTTACCAAACAAGCTATTAGGGCCAGTTTTCAAAACTATAATAATTACACCAGTGTCAAAATCTGCGTGTCTTAAAAGCCACAATGTTAAGAGAAAAGGATGAAAATTGCTTTCCTAAATCGTCTAAAAAAGAAATTACCCTTTGTTAAAACTGCCAAAATAAGTTTGAAAGGATAAAAAGTGAACAAAAGTTTTGCCTGGCATAACACCATGCAAGGCCCGTGACGCATTGCGCCAACAATCGCTAATGCATAGCCCACTAATAATGCATAATTTTCAAATGCTTCAGCAGACATTCCAACTTAACTGCCTTACTCTATGCCAGGATTCAACATCACATAATATATATAAAACAGCTGAAGATGTTCAGAAAATTAAAACCATGCCATTATAAATTATTAATATAATTAACTTCCTACTAACCGCAATGAGTTGTGACTTTCCACCATGAGTTTCCCGAACTTGTTGTAGTCTCCAGCCTCCAAGGCATTTGCTGCCTGCTCTGTTCTCTGAATTTCTGTTATCACATGACGAATACGCCGCAGCATTTCTTCATCAAACTCATCCTTAAACGCTGTCCAAAAACAAAATTTGCAACATGAAAAAAATGCTTTCTGAAACACTTCAACATTAATCTCCTAACCAAAATTTTTGTTCAAAAAAATTTAGTTTACCGAGGCTTAATTCTGTTTAATGGATATGAAATTCTGTGACTCTTGTACATTTCTATGAGAGCAACTAGGACCAAGAGAGTCACAACTATACAATTACTATGTTTTTAATTAATTAAGTTCATACTCACCTTCCACATCTGCCATGGTCGCCTCTCTAAGACTTTTCTTGCCCAGTATCTCTGCAGCTTTCTCACAGTGCTTCCTCCTAGATGGGTACTCACTTCCTGTCAACGTGTGACGCACATTGGAGTTGGTTACCATGACAACCACATTTGGATCCTTCAGCGGGACGAGACGGGATTCTAAAGACCTGTGAATAAATCAATCCAAAGAAGGCTAAGTTCATGTAATACTTCAAAATTAGGCAATACTTCAAAATTTGGTAATATTTCAAAATTATGTATTATTAACAAAATACTGCATGCACACTGACTTACATTGCAACTGATAAAAGCACCGGTATAAGTCAATATTGCAAATGTTATTTCCTTGTTTTCCAATGTTTCCGAAACTTAAAAGTACTTTAATACATGGAAACAACATCCATGAGCCTCCAATGAATTTTTCACCTACATGTACATGTATCAAAAACAAGAGTTTTGTTTCAGCTCCTAACCGATAAACATGTACCAAGATTTGCTTGGTGTTGTTGACTGTCAAGCTGAGCCCTCCAGCTTTCAACCATTACCTGCAGTCAATGAGTAGGGCGTGACCTTTCTTGCCCATCAATGAAATGAACTGGTCCATGATTCCACATGGCATGTTGGCGAAGTCATGTTCAGCTTTCTGACAGGCCAGTGCTTTCTTGGTGAGAGATACAGGGCCATTGGGATTCAGTTGATCTAAGAAAGTGTACGTGGCGACCTCAAGTGCTGCAGAGCTCGACACTCCCCCACCCACTGGCACTGATGAGATGATAACAGCATCGAATGACTTGAGACTGCCTGGAAACAGACACGAGGAAAGAAAATAGTACACACTCCATAAATACAAACTGCAGGTACATACATGTACAACTGCAATTTAATTATGTTCGAAAGAAACTTACCTATACCATCTTTTTCAATACCACCCATCACAAATCTTTTACTTCACAAAATGTTTCCAGTTCAGTCAAATCCACAGAATTACTCAGTTTCTGGCATTTGCATCAGGACTTGCAAATACCATGTTGTACTTTAAACATTCTACATGTTGTTCATGATAACCATTACTTACTATGGTTTGCATGAAATGCATTTACTTTGTGGATATACACGTAAATCTAAATGCAACAGTTCCTTTAGTATTTTTTTTAATTAGGTGTACTTAAAACAGAACTGTGAGACTATGGTAAAATCGTAGTTAGGTAATAAGAGAAGTAAGATGCAAAACACTTGATATATTTAGCTCACTGAAAAGACTACAAAACCAAGATACATATGTAGTCATGCAATCCTGGAGTTTTATACAGCATTTATTTTTGCCCACATGTGCTACCTGTGTGCATATCACTCCTGAGTACATCTCCTAATTTTGAGTGCCCTGTGGTTTTGTACCAAAAGATATGTTATTGATTACCAATAAAGTTGGCCACCACCCCTTTGACGTAGTTTGCCCATGCCGGTTTGCTGGCAGTCAGTGGGTTGTCTGGGGTAGGAATGCTGAACTCCACGTACTTAGGATCCTCCACATTCTTAGCACACGTCAATACACGGCAAATCCCTGATTCCGTTGGTTTACCAACCATAACTGTAGTTTGGGGTAAAGCCTGAATACAGTGAAAAATTCATAAAACCATGTGATGGAGATGCTGGAGAAAAGAATATCACTGATGATAAAATGTCAAAATTTATGTACTCACATATTTTTAGTTTCATGAAAATATGTTAACAATCAATAAAAATAGACTTCATAAAGATTATTATAAATGATGAATTTTGATGGGTGTTCTGTACATGGTAGTTAATAGTAGTCCCTTTTCAAAGAAACTGATGGCTTGAGGAAACTAAACAGATTCAGGACAAAGTCATTTCATCTGACCAGGTATAGCACCTAACACACTACCACACAAATATTAGGAGCCAAGCCTGATGAGAGAGCTGGATTTGAACTCACAACCTCATTGGTGAAAGGCAAAATATACTAGCAGTTCTGCTGAACTAAACCAGGGTAATTCAGTTTAAGCCAGCCAATGCCTTCTAATCCACTAATGCATTTAAATGTAATGGGAATAGGGAAGATGGCACTGGGTTACAATGTTTTGTTCTTCTTCCAAAAATAGACACTATCATTAGTGGTCAGAATGGTGTGTATTGAACACTTCCCAGAATGAAGGTGGCTGGGTCATATTGAACCACTTAATTATAATTTGCCCAAGCATGGACAGTATTATCAGCTTCACCTTTCAAATCTGTTCCTTCAGACACATCAAAACAATGCCTAGGACAGATAAAATGTTCAATCTCGGCTTCCAAATCCTAGTTTCAGATAAACCACCAATTAGGAGAGGTGTCACAATTATTGAAGGTTTATTAGAATGTGGCAAACAACTGATTCTTTATAGCATGGTTATTAGAGCCTGATACTCAATGCCCAGTCAAAGACACCAATAAAACATGGCAGAGAGATACTGTAACAAGATGTAGAATTACAGCTCATGCCCTTCAGCTTGACTGACGTCAGAGATGCTCTATTTTTTTTTATTTTGACATCAGCCTTTGGGATATTATCAGCTTTAAGCACAGCATGAGGATCAGGAAAATAATGTGTTTTTATTTCTTCAGCATTTAACCCATTTCCCTGTGGTTTCATACACAAATAGCTTGGCTTCATGTACGTATACTGTGCATTTCAGTTCAGGTCTTTAACATTTCACTTAAGGAAATTATTAAAATAAATATTACAGAAAGTGACATTTATACATCACACACAGACGAGAGAACTATCACTTGATACAAATAAGGCATGTCCACTACATGCAAGTTAAAGTTTTTCTTGAAGTTCATTTTTGTTATTTGTTCGGTGTTCAATGACATACTATAGTACTCTTCGACTAAATGAAAGGCTTTAATGTCTAATACAAATGCTTCAGACTTTTCCTACCAAAGAAGTTATAGCAATATACCTACATGTAAACTATTACACATACATCACATGCCATAAATCTACATGATTTAAGGACTATGCTGCTATAAAAACCATTCATACTTTTTCCAAACACACATTAATATAATTTATGAAATTTAAATTACAAAATAACCATGAAAATTATTCTTATTCCAGGCTACATGTATGAAAAAAACTATTCAATGACAGCTACAATTCAAGCGATATCAATCACAATAGATATGGCATACATGTCTATTCCCTCCACATTCCATCATACCTACATGCAGTAATATGATGCAGGTATTTTTTCAGAAAATGGTGTGATACTGATCAGGCATGAGCATGTATGTACATATAAATTCATTTACAATATAATAAAGTATATTAATTTTGCTCATTTGCCCTTTGAAAAAGCTTGTGGTAAAGATTAAAATAAAATTAAGCAGATCTAGGCAGAGCTGTGAACACTCTGCGTTCCAGCCTATTTAACAGGCACACCATAAAGCAGATATATGTAACTCCTATAATACCTTAAAAGTACATGTGCACTTGCTATTTTTATGTACCCTGTGGTGTAGCTTTCAGCCTGTTTATGACTGTAAAGTTATCCACTTATACAACTTAATGTACTAACTTTTTCTTCCTGTTTCAGTCACTGCTTCATAGACTGCATTTCATCTAAGGTTTGGAATACACGGAAATCTGCACCTTTCAGAAGGCCTTAAAATGATTCCTTTCATGCCAAAATCTAAGTTTTTCTGACAAGAAATCATCATAATTACTTCACACACAAACAAATATTGAGTTGCATGAATCAATCAGAATAAAAGAAAATGTGTCACTTGAAAAATACACAATGCACTGTTTACCACATACATTAACCAAGGTAAATTTTACAGTATAGTATCATGTTTAACACGTGAGGTTTTTGACTTTGCAAGGTCACCTTATGTATAACATAAATTGGTCACAAAACTATTCACACCATCTGCTATTTTTTTTTTTCTGGTGGGGGAAGGTTGTGGGTGGGAAGTTTGTATTTTTGACTACCTGATTACTCCAAAAAAAAAACCCATCTTGCAGATCGAGAGAATGTATGTTTGCCAACTGTGACTGGTTTACAGAGAGAGTTTGGTAAGGATGATCTAAAATTAGCAAAAGCACAGGGCAAGATGACGTGTGAAGACGCAGATCGCTTATATGCCAAACCACACACGCTCTGCTTTTGCTACAGTGAGATTGCCCTCAAACCTTTGTGTGCCTACAGACAAATACCTGACAGATGTAGAGCAGACATCACGAATGGATGAATCTCATCAAATGTTTTAGGCCAGGAGAAAAGCCCAAGTACATATACACTCCCTCTCCAGCCTCATTTTTCAAGATGAAGCACATGATGGTTGGACTCCAATGAGTCAAAAAAAAAAGCAGTCCCATGCTAGTCCCTATAAAACATACATCTTAAGATTGCATGAAGTTTCTTGAGGGAAATGAATCTGTGATAATAACAGCTACATGTAGGATGTAAATCTCTGACCCCAAACCTTCTATTTTTCTTCTCTGAATTATTTCATTTATCTTAATTTTCTTAAATGCAAAGAGAACACTGGGTAGAGAACCTCAAAACAAAGCCAATGAGAGCCCATAAATCAGGACATTCCAGCCAGGGCATGGTTCATAAATCCTGTTCCCAGTCACACTGGCTACTGTGCCATGGGCAGGGATTATCAGTCCCCATGAATGGGCTTTTAGTACATATGACCTATGCCTTACAACAGCCTTTACTACAATGAAGAGGCTACCAAGGAGTAGGCCTACACCTGCAAAGATGGGCAAAACTTGACATTTTAAGTTTAGAAACAAAACTCTTAATCTCTTTTCTGCACGGTGGCTTAAACAGATGAAAATTATGAATGATAATCATAGGGACCTTATTTAACATTTTTTCATAAATAAGAAAATGCTGTTCTTTAACTGTGTGACTTGTGCCAATGGTGTGTGTTTGTGTGTGATGTCAGAGCCTGTCTAGACAGGTGCATGACCCCATGGTTGTGTGTTCTGTGGGTGACAACCAGGTATATTTACCTTCACAGACAGAGGTGAATTAACTGATACATTTAAAATTATAGATACATGATAAACTCAAGAACACTTCACTTATACAACCATGACCAACATTGTAGCTGGATGAAGCCGAGCTCTTATTTATTATATAAATTTATATATAAAATATTTATTATTCACTGGCCAACCAGATACACATTAAAAATAAGTCAGATCTACTGGTAATACTTAATATCAACCTACTTATGTAAAAGAAAAATGTTTTAAAAATTCTACTGCTTTATGAAAACATACGTTTGTGCAGTATTTTGACAGTTTTGAGCAGAACCTGTTGAAATGTGTTTCATCTCTTCCCCAGATGGCACCCTGACGAGGGGTGTGAGGCCTTTGTTTTTGTTTACGTGTATACAAGTCACGCACATTGACTGCATATGCAGTGGTGCACAGTTTCTAGACAAATCTTCATACCAGCGGTATGTCTATTCACAGCAGGTAATCACACTCAGTGAGTTAATCCCACGAATCAAGGGAAACTTAAGACAAACACATCTAACTTAAATGGGTTGGCATGAAATTATACCTTTTGCCAATTTAACGTATTTAAAATTCAGATTAGACTTTTATCTTTAAGAGAGAGGAAAGATAAGAAAATGAAGAATCAAAATAAATGTGAAATAAAAATGGCCCAAGTTTCATCCAGGGTTCTAGTATCCTTAAAACAACCTTCAGCAACCTTAGTTTATATACTAATTATTCTGCATGATGAAATTACAAAATTGAGGTGCATTTATAAACTTGTTTCAAGTGTTTCAATAAATAAAATTTATACAAATGAATTGCTGTCAACACCCAATATTATAGGAACATAAAATCTGCTCAATGTCACTGAGACACCAGAAGGAAAGGGCAAAAAGCCTTTTCACCACCAGCCCGGCCTTGCTGACTTTTACACGCTGTTCCACTTCATTTACACAGGAAAGGCCTTGTTCTTTTCCCAAGACACCCATCTGTTTATACTGCTTCACCATATGTCACATCTGGACTAAATTTTACTTAACCTAAATCTTCTTTTAAAAAAATAGCTAACTTCTTAATCTTCATGCAGTTGGCCTGTTTCTCTTCAAAACCATATACAATCTTATATTTATACATGAACGCAGCCATTGTCAACGTTTCACCAACATATCAATCTACAAACTTCATGTGCTTTATCTACTGACTAACTGCCTTAACTATTTTAATAAATTTAGTTCCCAGTTCACTGAACAGTTTGTTAAATTGCCATTTTTTGAGTAGGCCCTATATAAGCCTTGGCCACAGGTGCTTAAGTCATATTGCAGGAATATCCTAAATGACACAGGTAAATGTCAGCATATAAGCTGTGTAGAGTAGGTATCAGTATCATACATTATACATGTAGTGCATTCTGTTGGGTAGGTAATCAGAAATTGTCAGCTCAAGAGAAGTGATATTCAACAAGGAGGAAGACAAGAGTTCAATATAACTTGTCAAGAACTGACAATCCCTAGTGTCCCACCCCTTAGCATGCACCATATGTTTTATTATACTGAAAAAAACAGTAGCTTTTCGAGTTGTACTTTAAATCGCCAAATTTGTATGTCGATAAGTGAGCTACATGTATAACCACCATCTGGTCGTTTACTTTGCGAACAGACACCAGAGGGTTCTCAAAGGGAGATAACTGCTGCCGAATAAATGCACGTGATCGTTCGATATTAGCCAAAGATCGCTGGATATGGCCTCGTGAATGTGGGACAATACTCGTGACATTGCATTCCTTCCACGCGTTATCAGTGTTTTGCGGAATATCACGTGACCGTCTCCTGACCAATGTAAGCTGAGAATTACTCTACGAGGTATAATAATGCTTATGTATCTCCCTACCAGACAAGATAAAAGACTTTCCCTAAGGTCTGTGGGTGAGGAATTAAACTCCCAGACTGCACTGATTTATTGCTTAGCACTGGCTGAGTAAGGCCAACATACCGGTAGATGGAACTTACACCTACAATCATTTGTCTTGCACAGACTGGTATTTCGCCTGGATGAGTGAGGTACATGTATATATCCAATTTTAGCAGCGTGTGTGAGGTCAGTGTGCCATGCAGATCATATGACTTTGTACACCACCTAAAAGTGCCCAGAAACAAAACGCAATCAACACATGCTTATACAACTGGCAAAATTCCAGTTGTAAGACATTTATCCTGATGACCATGATGTAGGCCTACACATAGCAACAAACAAGCAGTAAACAAAGACATATAGCATCACTATTAAAACTTATCTTCTGGAGAAGAAAGTATATGTTTACATCTCACAATTTCAGTCAACTTACAAATACAGGCATGTGTGTATATATATATATATATATCGTATGTAAATTCATACTTCATGGAAATTGTTTCAACTGTAGAACAATACAGTTACGGCATGAAAAACTTGTTGTGGTTTATTTTAGGATGTTTACAATAAGGCCCTACATTTGCAACGCTATAGTCTGTGTTCATTAGAGCATAAAATATATCTCCAGATGGCATCTCGCCTGATGTTAGTTTTTTCACAGTAATATATCAAACAGCTCCAGACAGTACAAGCTCATCCCATAGGATATCCAATGTCCACTTACAAACATAACACAGTGACAAATTGTCCCACAATGAAAGTGTCTATAACCACAAAAAGACTAGGGCTGAGACTGTCATGAATTTTTCAACTGAAAGTACATAATTAGTTTACATATTGCTGTCAAACAGCTGGTTCAATAAACTCTTCACAGTATCTCTCACTGCTTTGTCTACCACCATATAATTACATAATGTGAAACAGATTATATAGGGGAACAGCTTACGATCGTTTATGCACATAGTTGGGTTACGCCCTAACAGCACTTGTAACTACTGTTATATGGAAGAAACTGTATCTCAGTATTTACTCCATTGCTTTAATTTTACCAATAATAGATTCGCTTTACAGGAACAGGTCACCGCTCTGGATGTAAAATGTCTTACTGTTGAAGGGTTACTAAGTCCTAATAACCACCAACTGAAAATTTTCCAGGCTGTTGTGGATTGTATTATATCTACAGGGAGATTCTAATGCTTTGTACTGGTTTGAATAATTAGATATTATTTGTAAATCTCTCAGTTTTGGTGTAAATCAGTCCTCGCTTGGGACTGGCACAAGCCAACATTTTTAATAAAAACAAAAAACACTGTTAAACACAACCCTGTAGGGGCCTATATGGTATATGTACCACTGATAAAAAAATATTGCAGCTGTGACCATTTAAGGATTTCAAACATTATCTGCTCTTCCATTTTATTGAAGATTTACCATTCCAACCTTAAATCAAATTCGTATATTTGGGTTACTTAAATATACAAATTATACATTACATAATCCCGAAAACATCCTACACTGTATAACTGAGGACAAGCACCTCATGACCTACTGCAGGGCACTACGCCACCTTTACATATAAAGCGGAAGTATAGCATCCTCTGGTAATGAAAAAAGGGCATATTTAATGCATAAAACTTGAAAGATGGGCCCATGTTTACCCAAAAGGCACCTCCATACATGTGTACGGTGTCTGTTGGTTCAGCACGTCAAGGTTTGAAAAGACTACATTAAAAACAGACAGACACGCACTGGCTGACGAAATACATGATGTATCATGGATCAATGCCCGATTCCTTTAATTTACACTATCGATATCACTGTCTCTTGCCATCAATATTTCACATCAATAGCTATATTAAGATTACCCATGTGTATACAGAATTCCGGAGCATAGATCTGGTTCGACAGAACGGGAACATTTCATTATAATAAGCATATTCCTGGATCGATTGGGACTGCGCCCAAGCCTACAACGTTGCGTACACAGCCTCTATACAGTATACCCACCATTGGGAAAACAAATCCATCGTTGTAGTCCGTGTGTTCTCCGATCAGATTTACTCTACCGGGCCCACAGGATGCTAGAGTAGGTTTACATTTAAATTGCTTCTCAAATACTTCGCTGGCTTGGGCAACTAGCTCTTCAACGGTTGCTGTTTTCGTGGCCATCGTGTCGGGTGTATGATATGAAAGGTTGCTCGCGATCCGCAAGAATGACACGCCGGGGCCACACGTGGGTTTTCATTGGCGGGAAAATGTCATGAATATGTATTAGATGACGTCGCCCACCACACCTTCACATTCAACTAATCAAAATGTGTGCGAGAGACAGCGCCCACATTTGTCCCCTTCCGTTCCCAAACAGTAAACATTGACACACGTCTGACCTTAACTTGCTTGCCAACCAGTGGCGATGCACAGAAGTATGCGAAGCCACAGGCACACATTCAGAACTCAAGTGTCAATTGAAAAATGTCTGGATTCAAATGTCAGACCAAGCAATCCAGTGGTGTGAGGTTAGGCCTAGCCAGTATAATTTTAATATAATTTGGGCCTATGTGCATGTTTGCAAGAAACTATAGAGGGTTATGTACACGATTTGATGCTCTGGATCAGAATGTACACATTTTCCTGTTTTGATTTGTGAAATAGGCACTCCCACAAAATGTCATGTATTGGACTTTCCCAAAGAAAGATTCGGGGCCATCAGAGTCATTATACACATGTACATATACGTAGGTCCATCTGCGTAATACTGAGGTAAATACACTGTTTATATTTCAGATCTACATGTGCTGGTACATGTAACAGAGTGACTGTTTTCCATTATTTGTTAAACTATATGGAATTCTTCTTCCAGTAAATGGAGTGACACTCATGCATCAAGCATGATCAGAAGTCCATTACTTATGATATTATACATATTCAGGAGAGGAGGTATATAGCCTATATCAAGTATTAAATTGCATTTAATTCGAATGCACTAATTTATTTGACGACACTTGCATAAGTATAGTGCAAGATATATAATTATATTCTCGGTAGCGCAGTACCCATCGATATCAACACATGTCCTTAAACTTACTGCTGTTTTATAATGTAAACACGTGACATCTGTTTACATGGCGAGAACACTATACAGTGTCACTTTAATGTCTTATGAAAGTGCTATAACCATTTCCTCCGAAACTGACAACAATAACCGTTCCCTCTGTAATTAACAATGCATGCAGGTAAGAACCAACATAAACATATCCAGTTATCAATCGAGCAAGCAGGTGTACTTAGAGAAGAAAACTAATTCGCTTCTAAGATCACTGTGCATTAACGGTGTTGTTTTGTCGCAAAGGATCAGACGTGTTTTATATATAAATCGATCTTGACAGATTATTTTTCTCCTTACCAGCTGGCGCGTGCAGATCGAGTGGGTGTGCCATGAACAGCTGCTCATATATAGGCCTAAATGTACATGTACAGGTCAGTATGGCATCAATGACAGTTCGCAACGTGGCATACATTCAGATATACATGTACCTGAATGTATCTGTCAACACGCGACATTTATACACATGTATATACCCAATGGAAATAACTAACTTCACTTTGGCCCATAAATATACGTGTTCTATAAACAGATATTATTTAGAACCACACTTCACACAAGAAAGCAAGATTGTACTTTCATGAAATAGAACACCAACATTTACGGTACACAAGGTGTGATTGAACATGTGTATATTGCATGGTTTGTTCATGTATCATCTTGTACATCTTGTACATATATATATATATATGTGATGTATATATTTTGGAAGTTTTCATCATTTTTTGATCATTGTTGACTGATGTATAGAAAATTCAAATGTTTTAGTATGATTTTTATTACATGTATAGTTGGTTTCGTTCTATGATGCTATAACAGTGCATATATATATATATATATATATATATATATATATATATATATATATAGGCTTACAGTGGTTTAGGGGCCGTACATTTAAGATCGGCAGTACATATTCAGCATAGTGTAATAAAGATGTATTTATGAATGTACATATGGTAATGTCTGCATGCGATTGTTTGATCCAGCTGTAATGTAAAAGCAACAAAGAATATAGTATACCGATATACATGTGTCTTTGGCAATGTATCAGTTCGATGAAGACATGCGGCTGTATTAAGCCATGCAGATACACGTGTATATATGTATGTATATGCTTCACATAATGTACAAGAACGTACATCCTGTTATGTTGGGGACATGTCACAACATCATCTGCCAAACGTAGACCACATGCAGACATTTCAGCTCCGGGACATCCGGTGCACACTCATAGGATATATACACGTAGGCCTATTTATTCCAGGTGTAACCCTCGGCCGTTGATTGGAACATGCATAGGAAATGCCCTGACGCATATAAAGAAGGTTTGGTCAGTAATGTCCTGGTCAGTTATGTCCGTCGATCCCATGATATACTGTACTTTACAATATCCTGTATCTTCCAGAGAAACTACTAAATTGAAGAATTCGACAGACTGAAGATCACAAACACTTTCCAACAAAGAAAGAGTCTATTTATTTATGCAAAAATGCATATGAAATATAATTGGATTCTACGATCGTCTCTTCCGACATGTAGTGACATCATGATCGCAGCATGGTTTTATGACTGAATACATACAGACTGCTAAAAACTGCTTTCAAATTGTATGAATGTGGGCTACAAACAGGGCTATGAATGCATTGACCGAATGGGTGTTGATATGAACTACTCCAAGCAAAGACTGCATGCAATGAGCAACAAAGGACCACCGCACAATTCAATGTTTTACCAGCATTTTACTCGAATGAAAAAGTTCTTTAAACAAAAAAGAAAAATAAAATGTTCAGAAATGCTTCAACACACAGGGTTTAATGCCATTTCACTTGATATATATTTGAATGTTTTCTTAGCCTTCAAAACCGTGACTGTTTCGACTGCCTTCAGTCGGACTCGAACCTGTGAAGGCCGGCTACTTTGGTCAACTTGTATAATGTGTAATTGGCACTTGTTCCGCTCTTGTCATAGGCGCTATACATTTGTACAACAATTTCCTTTTTTTGTGGCACACTGCAGATACATTATAGTTCTGACCAAAAATACATATATAAGCTAAATACATACGTTGGCATATACATGTCTAGGCCTACATGTATATGGGCCTGCTGCCCAGCAGTAGCGTGATCAAGAACACAAACGACCATACGTCACAGAAAAGTTGGCCAAGAAGACAAAAAAGTTATGATGAAGGGTAACTTTTTTTTTACGTGCTCCTGTTTACATTTACTCCTACAGTAAATGGTTAATCCGCGAGTAAGACAATATACCATAGGCCTATACTGCAGCCTGTGTGTATATATAGCGTGCATGTAGGGCTATACATTGCCGGTTCGATATAGGCCGGCTGTTTATGTACGCTGAACCAAATGCTACAGTTCAATTATCCTATAACAATGGAACAGTATACATGCTTGCTAGTATACAATAAGGTTCTAAAATATTACGAAATATCGCTGTTTTGTCGTTTGAGTTTATATTAACATATACATATGATGAAGAGACGAACGCTATATAACGGTACCATAACTTAAAACAGAAATCATAAAATTAGTTCTTGGTTATTGGAAATTATATTGCATTGCGTTTCTGCTTACGTGCAGAAAACGTGTATAAATGTGACACATTCATAGCATGAATATCTGTTTATTAGCCAATCCATATGAATTGTAACTAAACACCACCGTAGATTTTACTTCTGGGCGTAGAACTACCCTTAAAAAGACATTGCAAAATAGAGAAAGCACTGGCATAATGTGAATTTTTTCCGTTGCGTATGTTAATATATTTATTTCCAATAATTGATCAAAATCATACTCACGCAAGAAAACTCTAACCCTTGCGAAACGTATAGCCTGCGGATCCCTGAGGTGCATTACAGTGTATTGTTATCCTGTTCTGCGGAGCGTTTTCTGGAATCCATGCAATAGGGCACAATAAAGGTTCCAAATTCCATTCACTGGAGTATAGGTTTTCTGGAATCCCTGTATAGGGGAACAATTGAAAAGGTTCTAACTTCCATTCACCAGAGAATAGGTTTTCTGGAATCCCTGCGCACAATAAAGGTTCTAACTTTCATTCACCGGAATATACGTTTTCTGGGATTCATGCAACAGGGCACAATAAAGGTTCTAATTCCACCCACATAAGTATATGTTTTCTGGATCCCTGCACGCAGCAGGTTTTAGCTTCTTATTTAACTAAGCGTAAGTTATTAGGAATCCCTGCAGTGGGACACATTTAAGGTTCTACCATCCCATCCACATGATAGCAGGCTTCAAGAATCCATTATACAGGGCACAGTCACAGTCCTAGTTTCCCATCCACGTGAAAGCAATCAGAGGCATTCAGGAATCCTTGCAGTGTGGCACAGTTACGGTTCCTATCCACCCGAGCACATGCTTTCAGCAATCCAAAGTTCTACCTACCTATTCTTATGACAAGCTCCCCGGAATCCAAGCACTTTGGCAAGTTCAATTAAAGTTCTAGTTTACCGTCCATGAGAAAACTGGCTCTCAGGAATAAATGCAATATGGCACAATTAATTAGATTCCTATCAACCTGAGCGCGCACAGGTATTCAGGAATCCTAAGCTCCCTTCTACCTGATCACCTTCTACGTGAGTTCTAAATTTTCATCTGCATGAGCACAAGCTTGCAGGAATCCACGTAATATGGCACAACTGAAGTTCTAGATTCTCACCTGCATGAGCATAGCCTTTTGGTAATGCATGTATTAGGGCCCAATTAAGGTTTTAGCTTCCCATCCACATGAGGACAGTTTTTTCATGAATCTATGAAACAGAGCCCAATTTGAAGTTCTAGCTTCTACCCCACCTGAGAAAAAGGCAATTAGAAATCCACCCATAGCTGAGGTTCTAAGTGAACACTGGTCCAAGCAAATGGACACAGTTAAGGTTCTAGATTCCCATCTGCATGTGTAGAGGCATTCAGAAATCTATGAGGCCATTATGGAGCAATTATGGTTCTAGTTTCCAATCCACATGAAAACAGACTTTCAGGAATCTTTGGAATATGACACCTCTCATCCACGAGGAGCCTACTTTCAGAAATCCATTTAAGATGTCACAACTATGGTTCCAGCTTCCTATCCACCTGAGCACAGGTTTTCTGGAATAGATGCCAGTGGGTACAATTATGGTTTTAGATTCCCATCTGCACGAGGAGAGGCTTTTAGAAATCCGTGCAATATGGCGCAATTAAGATCCTAGCTTCCAGTCCCATGAAAACAAACTTTCAGGAATCGATTGAATCCGACACAATTAATTATAAGGCTCTAACTTCTCATCCACCTGAAAACAACCTCTTAGAATTCCATGTAGCTGGGCACAACTAAGGTTCTAGTTTGCAAACTGCATGAGCACAGGCTATCGCGAATACATGCTACATGGCACAATTAAGATTCTAGCTTTTAGGAATCCATAATATATGGAACAACTAATCAATGCTCTACTCTCCATTCCACTAATGCCACCTGAGAATAGGCTATTAGAAAACCATGCTCAACTACATTTCTAGCTTCCGGTCCACCTAGGCATACATTAAGATATCACCATCCCGTCCACATAAGAATAACGCTTTCAGAAATAGCTTCAATATTGCACAAACAGGGTTCTAATTTCTCATCCATCTGAAAACACGGTTATTCGTGTTCATGTATTGCAGGGCTCAACTGAGGTTGTAGCACATGAATACAAGGTTTCAGAAATTCATGTGAATTAAATTAGTTCTATACCTTCTCATCCACGTGAGGAAAGGTTCTGGAATCCGGGCAGTAGGGCACAGTACAGGCTCTAGCTTTCCATCCACATGAGGACAGTCTTTTCATGAATCCATGAAATAGGGCCCATTTCATTAAGGTTCTATCTTCCATTCCAGCTGAGAACAGGCTATACGAAATCCATCCATAGCTGAGGTTATAACTAAGACAATCTTTTCAGGAATCCATGAAATAGATCCCAAGTAATTAATGTTTGAGCTTCTATTCCACTTGAAAATAGACTATCCACTTTAGAATATGGCTTTGAGAAATCCATGCATTATGGCAAAAATAGGGTTCTACTTTCCCGTCCACATTAGAACATGGCTATTTGATAAATCCATGCAACAGGGCATAACTACATGTAAGGTTGTAGCACATGACCACAAGGGTTCAGGAATCCACGTAAATGGCACAAATACGATTCTACTTTCTCATCCATGTGAGGAAATGCTCAGGATTGCAGGCAGTAGGGCCCAATTAAGATTCTAGCTCCCAATCCACAGGAATCCATGAGTTTGGGCTCAAATAATTAAGGTTCTGGCTTCTCATCCACAGCTGAGGTTCTAGCTTGCCAAGGTCTTCAAGAATTCATACAGACTGGCATAGTTTGTTCTAAATTCTCATCTGCATGAGCACAGTCTTTCATAAATCCATGCAATAAGGCACAATTAAAGTTCTAGATTCCCATCTGTATAAGTACAGCCTTTCAGGAATCCATGCATTGGTGCCCAATTAAGGTTTTAGCTTCCCATCCATCTGAGGACAGTTTTCAGGAATCCGTAAAATAGGGCCCAATTAATTAAAGGTCTAGCTTCTATTCCATCTGAGAAGAGGCTGTTAGAAATCCATACATAACTATTAATGGTTCTACTTTAGCTGAACACAGGCTTTCAGGAATTCATGGAATAGAGCATAACATTTGTTTCTATCCACCTGATAACAGCCTCCCAGGAATCCATGCATGCAACATGGCACAATTACGGCTTCAGCTTCCCATCTGCACTGCATGTTTCTTGGCATCCATTCAGTGGTACACTGGTTTGCAGCAACTTTGTGGTAACTTTGGTATCACCAGGGTATAGAGATTAAGATTTCATGTAACAGGGTATCCAGTCAAGGTAATCAGGAGTGTATAATTCCATGCACCAAGATATGAAGATAAGAAATGTAAGTGTGCAAATGGAAACAAATAGTTTCTAAGATTCCATGCACCATAATACTTGTTGGCATCTGTAGATTCCATTCACCATGATACAGGAAGTATTAATTCACTTTATTTTATTGCTGTTTTATGCCGTACTCAAGAAAATTTCATATGATGGTCAGCATTATGGTTCCATAATGGAACTGCAACTGCTTTTGTGAGAAGTTTCTTAGTCGTCACACTGCGTTGGTACGTTAATCACGTCAGCTACAAAGGTTAGAGGTTTGAAGGTTTCATGCAACAGAATATTACTTGCTGGGGTTAAAGATTCCAATGAGCATGATTCAGAATAAAAGGAATACATGCACCCGACCTAAAACTGATCAAGCAAATCAAGCTTTTCAGCATGACCTTAGCATAAAAACAGATCTTTTGAAAAAAAAATAGTGTATTTACTTCAAAGATTGTGTGAATTCAAATCACACCTCATGTATAAATGGTGATTTTGTAGCAAAGATGATTTTGAAATGAAATAATGGAATGACTTTGTTGGAGGACTTTAACATGAATCCATTCAATAAGAGCTGAATAGAATGCACAGCAAATAAAACTGAGTCTGATCACCATTGGTATTTTTCTTACTTTTTTATTTTAGTTTAATTCTGGAAGTGTAACAAACAGTAACAGTGTTTCAGATGCCAAAACAGCATAGAGTTCTAGTGTGACATCTCTAAGGAGGAAAAGGCCAATAAATGTTAATACCTTGTACATTGAAAATCACTACTCTGCATAGAACATTCATTGCAAAATTCTCTCTAAATTAGTTACTGCAATCTGCATCTAAAAAATCAGTATTCCTACACCTATCTGAGTAGCACATTTAACGCCTGATAAAAAAGGTGAATTACAATGGGGAATACATTTTATTGGAATACAAATATTTGTAAAATCAGCTGAGTTCATAGTAATAAAGGACTAGAGGATTACATAGCAAAGTTAGAATACATTTTTAAAGATACACTTGCTTCAAAGTATAAAAACAATCAAAAGAAAGAACCGCTAAAGTTTATAATAAATTGTATCAAAATATATAGATAATGTTCTGTTTACCGTAGGAAGATAATATTAACAGTACATACACACTCACATCAGTATAGAAGATCAGTCACAAGTTCCACCCAGTAAACCTTCACCATCAACAATTTATAACCAGCAGTAAAATCTCCATTAAAACATGTAATAAACAGTTATCAGGTGAAACACACAGAACATATTGCGATCAGTTCTAAAGACTTGTCTGGCACAGGTACAGTTCATGCAGAACCAGAAATTTGCAATCAGCTATATGCTTACTGACCCATTGAGAAGTTTGTGCTACTCAACTGTGAATGTAAAGCTTAACATCCATCCACCCAACTACTGGGGGCCTTGAACATGCCAAATGCTCATGCCAATTATCACATTTTACGGTCAATAAACCTTATATGATAGAAATCATTCTGATGTACAGATAACGAATAAGAAAGTTTTGAATATATATATATATGCGTTCATGTAGCTGAAAGGAATTCTCTAAATATTTCATTAATCTATGCATCAAGAATAAATCTTTTTGTTCAACAAACTTGACTGTTCACAATTTCCAGAGTAACCGAAATGAATCTAATTTTGAGTATCACCTTAAAGAAATACAAAGAAATCTTACTTAGTAATCAGCCAGACAGAAACATATATGTACATGTATACATGCACGTCACAACAATCAACAGCCTTCAAACTATGCCACATAAATCTAGTCATGCTAGTATGCATGAGAAAAGAGGTGAATGGTACAAGCTCATTGAGCTTTAAGTATACACCAAGACAATTTCCATATATTTATTGCATAAAAATGTCTAAACATTCACGCTGACACAAAATTTCCCGTCTTAAAAATTCAGTACAGGGTATCTTCTTAGTGACATTTCTATTATCAAACTGCACATAAATTAAGACAACAAAAGGTTGTTAATGCCATTCAATACTACTTTAATCAAACACAATCCAACTAACAGTATATATGTAACAACAGAAAATCTATCATTACGAAGGATCACAAACTTACACACACATACATGCAATATGCAGTTTGTGGACATTTTCATTAAGAAGTAAATTTGTAAAAGTAATAAATGGTAAGTTTGATATACAAGCACATGTAATACCTTTCTTGCATTATAAACTTTTATAACAGTAACATGAGCGACAAAAAAAAATAATAATCACTGACTCGCAGTGAGTCAAGGGTAACCATGGTGACAAGTCGGGGAGTTAAGCCCCGATAATGGCTGACAGAAGTTTCTTGTAGTCTCCGCTTGTCTCGCTTTGTACACGGCCCATCAGGGTCTTCCCATGCTTGTGCTGGTACACCTCCTTAATGTTCTGAAGGTCAATCTGAAATCAAACCCAGGTGACTGATCACTTCATGATGAGATTGTGGGACATTAACAGTATAATGTGAAAATGGTAATCAAAATTCTATATTCGACAGTGAATGTTCCATACTGTCATAATGATTAACTGGACAAATATTATGGAATACAATGGGTCTGCCAATGCAAGAATAGAATTCTAAATATAAATAATTATACATTTTCCATAGCAAGTTATCCCAGCATCCCAGAGAGTCCATAAAAACATGGCTTTCTTCAACACCGAATATAAGTACTTTTAATAGTCCATATGTGTACTCGAGAAAAATGTTACCACAATGGTATCAACATAAACATGTAATTTATCTTTATATGGTTTCCCTGTGTGGTCACATGAAACACTAACACTACAGGTATAAAGAACACTGACCTATTTTAGATCTAGTCACATGAAACACTATCACAACAGGTATAAATATCTCTGACCTACCTCAGATGTGGTCAGATGAAACACTAGGTATAAAGGTATAAAGACCTATCTTAGATCTAGTCACATGAAACACTAACACTACAGGTATAAATATCTCTGCCCTACCTCAGATGTGGTCAGATGAAACACTAACACTTCAGATATAAAGAACACTGACCTGTCTTAGATCTAGTCACATGAAACACTAATACTATAGGCATAAAGAATACTGACCTGTCTTAGATCTAGTCACATGAAACACTAACACTACAGGCAAAAAGAACACTGACCTGTCTTAGATAAAGTCACATGAAACACTAACACTACAGGCATAAAGAACACTGACCTGTCTTAGATCTGGTAACATAAAACACTAACACTACAGGTATAAAGGACACTGACCTACCTCAGGTGTGGTCAGATGAAACACTAACACTACAGGTATAAAGAACACTGACCTGTCTTAGATCTAGTCACATGAAACACTAACAGTACAGGCATAAAGAACACTGACCTACTTCAGGTGTGGTCAGATGAAACACTAACACTACAGGTATAAAGAACACTGACCTACCTGAGATCTGGTAACATAAAACACTAACACTACAGGTATAAAAAAACTCTGACCTACCTCAGATCTAGTTACCACAATCCTAATCAGTGCGGAATCTTTGGTGCCGAGACCCTTCATGGCATTATGCAGTTTGTCAGCAAAATACTCTGGTCTGTTCCTAGCACACTGAACTGTAAACATATAAAGGCAAATAAATAACTTAATCATTTAACGCCACCCCCCCCCCCCCCCCCACTCCCAACCCCCTCAATCATTTGTTTTCCCTTCTGTCATTTATATACTGGATATATAAAATGACAAGTTTCAAACACAAGAGAATTAGGTCTAAAATATTGCTCTATCAAAAATAACCAGAAAGTCCTGCAATATGAACATTTCTCAAATACACGTACCTCAACCATGTTAAGCAGAAGACTACCGCTGTGTATAAAGTAACTACTACATTCAAACAGTACCACTCACCTAAGGCCTTGAAAGCATCCTCAACACTTCCTGAGAACTCGCTACCCACTGACTGAAGGATGTCCTTTCCAGCAATCTGAACAACGAACATACACATATTCAAGCTACACAGTCACACGAAGCAAAATTCAAAACTGATTTGATTTCAATCCATGGAGTTGAAGTCACGGAAAAGTCATAGACAGATGAATGAGAATTAATGTTGACCACAGTAGCCATGCTGGATCATGTAATGCAGCAGAAGACAACACCAACCAACGTATTAACGTCACTACCAGAGTTTGAAAGAAATTTTAATATATCACATTCACAGCATGGATTGGTCATACACAGGTGAATGATGTTAAGATAACTGATGGCAACCATCTAAGATTACAGAATGCAGTTAAAAACCATCCATCATCTGAGCAAGGACAAGGCAGTACTCAGGTTTGGATGCAGAGTGTCTTGAAGTGCTTTATACATATCACGTTCCCAAAGCAGGTGGATCATGTGTTCACACAGCAGGTGGATCATGTATTCACAGAGCAGGTGGATCATGGGTTCACTAACTAAGCAGGTGGATCATGCGTTCACAAAGCAGGTTAATCATATAGAAGGACAGACAGAAGGACAGCAGCATTTCCAAGTCTCCCTTACACTTTCATTGTGAGGGGCAATAAGCATTAGATTTTGTTTTCTCTAATAATATGTTTCAATCACATCAAGCAAGATTATCATTATGAAGATTAGGACACTGTTATAGGAAACAGAAGCAGAAATTTTAGAAAAAGTGAATTTCAGTTAATGAATTGCTTTAGCTTTATATATATCTTGTCTATATCCTGACTGAGGATGCTGCCTCCATCACACCCTCTCCTTGACAATGCCTACATGCATAAAATATTTTATCACATTTGAAAGTACACTTGTCAAGGGTTTCTCCATGATATCTTGGAAGAGAAACATCAGGGCCCGGTTTCAGGAAACTTCTTAGGTTTTTTTGCTTATAACGCAAGTCTGTTTCACTTCAGCAACATGCAGTGTTTGACTTAAGCTTTTAGAGAAATACCCTCTGTTCTACTGTCTCTAGTTTTTGCTTGTTGCTTTTCAACCCAAAAACTACAGACATTAGAAATTTCGTGTCATACAGGGCCCAGAACCAAAGATTGTAAATCTTGCTGTAATTACAACCTGCAGTAACAAAAGACTTCATGTTCCTTTGAGTGGCTTCCTCTCCGACTTCACATGGAAGGGTCTTCCAGCAACCTGTGTGTTTCCTCTCACCATAATGCTGGCTGCCATTGTGGCATGTAAGTGAAATATTCTTGAGTATGGTGTGAAACATCAATCAAATAAATGAATAAATCATGTTCCTTTAAGTATTGGTGAAAAGGTAGCACTGGATCACGGTCACAGTTTGCAATCATGCAATCATCCAGAATTATGATACTGAAGATAATGGTATCTTCTCACCTTGGAATACTCATCAAAGGTTGCCCTGAGCTGGTAGTAGTGCCTGAGGGCCATGACCTGTAGAAAGACAGACTCATCTGTGCCGATTTTCTTCTCCCCGGCCTGGTACAGCTTCTGAGCCTCTTCCTGAGCCAGCTTCCTGTCAATCACACACTCAGGCCCCTCCCTAGCAACACGCTGAATCTGGTCCAAGGTCAGCTCATTACGATTACCCTGTCACAAGAAAACACCCAATGGTTGCAATTTACATAAACCAAACTCTACAGTGCTCCACATTCAGATTTGCAAAACAGCATTGATGGTTTGGCAACCAAGTTTAGAAAGAAATGCAAAACAATATTTACAGAATGTTTTACAAGGATTCACTGTCAGAACAGCATTTTTATAACATGCATATATATCCATTGCTGTTGCACATTTGGCCTGATTCTGAGAGTTCTGTTAATTATAGAAAAGTGTTTTGAGGTTTGTGCGGAAAATATAACGAGATCCTACTGAAAACTTATAAATTTCAGCTCCAAAATTTATATTTCTTGACATTTACATGCTTCTAAAATAAATTGCTGGGGTGAAATTTTAGGATGTTTACTGTAGTGCAAGAAAACATGTAACAAATGGATACTTTCTAATTATTTATAAATTTTCAAAGAATTCTAGACTGGACTTGTTTTAAGTAGAATGACATGCAATTACACATGCCAGACATACCTGGAGAGCAGAAACCAGCAGTCTCTTGAAGTGACCACTAGTGTCACTCATGATGTCTTTCTCCAGGTCACGATGAAATTCTGCAAAAACACCATCATAAAACAGATTACAGCACTTTCATGAGAAAAGTATTTGCAGATTGTGAGGTTTGACAATTTGTTTTTTTTTTTTTGTTTATTTATTTTATTAATATTTTAAGCAGGAGTACTCAAGAATATTTCATGGGCAGTGTCCACGGAAACCCATGACTGTGTGCAAGCTGACAGCAAACATTCCCATGACCAGAGAAGAACCCAGCATAAGCCGGGCTTAAGTCTTGACAATTCATAATCTGCAACTCACACTTCAGTGATATGATAACATGAAGTTAAAGTAAGGGCTTTCCCAATGGCAGCAACATCCTACAAACAAGCATGGTGTCTCATGCTCAGGCCCCATGTCAAGGGAATGGCCCATGATAAAACATCAAGAAAATGACCACCCAACTGAGTGAACTAACAGATTAAATTATAAAGCTGTCATTCTCACCTAATAACTGACCGAGTAATGAAAGCAAAACTCTCTCCTCTGCACACAATACACAAAACATCAGAGGACAGGCACTGAGGGCTATACACAAATACTGCATCAACATTCCCAAGTGCTCACACATAAATGAACATGCATGTGACAGAATCATACACATTATAAAGTTGATAATGTCAAAAACTTAACCTTCATCTCAAGTCTTACCTTTTTTGTAGCACTGGACAATTTCTTTAATCTCTGAGTTAGGTCTGGTGCACAGGATCTCAATCAGTACAGATTCCTTGGTGCCCACACCCTGTGTACACAGGTAAACATCAAGTAAGTCCTGCACGTGCTATACACCCATACTATACTACATCATCAACGAGGTACATGTAGCTGGCACCAGTCAAGCTTTTGTAAATATCTATTACTTTAACTTTGAAGTAAATAACCTGGCTACAGTGTGGCGAGGTACCAAATTTGTGGGTTATGGTGATGCAGGTTCAGGTGGAATCAGGCTATCTTCTCCTGCATGATAACTTATTTGATGGTACTATAAGTGCTTTTTTATTTGTGTGGTACTAACACTTGCAGATTTTGCGGCAAACACATTTCCACAAAAATACGTGTCATCGAATATAAAACCCATGTAAGTAATTTATTAATGTAGCATGCGTTATAGTTATAAATTTGTTAACAACCACTACCGTTCTAATACTTTTTGAAACCCGTTAATTAGAAATACCTAATTAGAATGTATTCGGGCCTTTACAAATCCAGCTTAACTGATCATCAGTTAATCTTGCTTTTTTTTTACGGGGGCTTAGTTCCATCTAAGTATTGCCACATTGCGACGTTGTTGTTGATTTATTGCCGCAGTTAGAGACATACAAATCGATAATTTGTACTGGGCACGTGTACGTGATACGATATACATACGATAAGAGAGGCTGTTTGACGATGATTTCTGAGAAATTTACTCACATCGGTCAAAGTTCACTCAAACTTTCACTCACACTGCTGACGCATGAGACTTGAACAGTGGGATTTATTTATATCACATTTAATCCTTCTCTGTCTCCCAGAGTGAGTGACACGAATATTTGCTCACACAGCAAGTAAGGGCTTCATCTTACCAGTCTTAAGATTAACAGTCTTCAAAAGATTAAAAGCTTAGGAGGATTAACTTCCTTTGTCTGACCAAGAGACTGTATTGTAATGAATTTTTGTCACATCTTACAGGTACAAACAAGTTTAAATGACAACACTGTTACCTGAATGTTTGAGTGGTTTTATTACTTGACGTTTCTGTATTGAAGTTTGATTTTCGTTTATCAGTTGTCAAAAAATGCTGCTCAGATCTGCAAAAAGTGGATTCCTGCGAATGTGTCTTCTTACTAAATCCGTGAAAGTTTATACCCGTGAATAAAAAGGCATTTACAGTATATCACATCACACTGAAGATGACATAACTTTTTTTAATGGGTGTCTTTTTGATATTAGCAGAGATGGCTTATTTATCACTACATCCTGCTCAGAACTTCACAAACCTGATGAAGACATTAGAATGAAAACCTACAAAAGGACTTTCACATCAAAGAGCTGTAATTTTTCAGAACTATAAAAGCTTTGGTCAAACCCAAGGGAGACTACTACAAACAAAGTTTGGACAATTCACATCCAAGGGAGGCTACTTTGTGTTACAGTCTGTGTACTGACCGATACAGCCTTGTTCAGGGACCAGGCATCATAGTATGTAGTTGGTTTAAACAGGGCAAGGATTAGCTCCTCCAAATCTCCACTCAGCTCCGACTTCAAGTCTTGGATAAGGTCCTGAAAGAAGAAGAAATCATGAAATTGGACCCAATGACCAGATCCAAAATTATCATGAAACGTACAGCAATGTGCACATCTACATGTAAATGTATGTATCACATTACACTGAACCCTCTCTCAAAAGACATTTACAAGAAAAGAGGTCTGGCAGATATATACCTTTAGAGGTTTAAAAGACATTTACGTACAAAGATTTGATAGATATATACATATAGAGGTTTGACAGATATATATGTATAAAAGGTTGACAGATTTCTATACAGGGTTGACAGATATATACTTAGAGGTTTGATAGATGTATATATATATATATATATATATATATACAAGACTGACAGACATTTGCATACAGAGGTTTGATAGATGTACATGTATACAAGACTGACAGATATATACATATAGAGATTTGACAGATATATATGTGTCGAGGCTTGAAAGATGGATATGTATACAAAACTGACAAATACATTCCAATAGAGGTTTTGACAGATGTATATGTATACAAGATTGACAGAAATACTTATGGAGGTTTGACAGATATTCATATAGAGGTCTGAGACAAGATAAAACTCTTCAGTGACATCAACTGCCAATTTCTAGTGAAATAAATACATGTATCCATGTACTTACTTTCCCATACATTGTCTTAAACATCTGAAGAATTTGTTGACGTTGCTGGTTTGTCCTACGACTAATCACATCAATAATGGCTTTCTCATCAGTGCCTGCAATTGTAAGTATAAGACGTGAAAGCTCTACGTAGCAGAGCGTGTAACTCTCCATACACGATATTCTACACTATGTTCTAATTTCTGTAAGGAACATTCCTGTTCCAACAGCAAGAAAGTCTGATAACATAGTTAAAATGTACTCATAATATCAACCACTTAACTTTTGACTGAAATTAACACATCGAGATACAGATGTGCATTTGTAAAAGTTAAAAGAGTATTATCTTGATAAACTGACCTAACTTTAAACATTACGTTTTGACAAGAACATTCTCCTGATGCTCATCATCAACCCTGCCCACCAATCCACTAAATAAACTTACATGGTGCGTGCTTTAAGTACATATAAATGCCAATTTGACACTGAATGCATCAATACAAGAAGATAACATCAGGCCAATAAGGATGGGAAGTTCTGTATAAACCCACCAAGCCCTTTCATTGCTTTGCGGAGAATTTCTGCATCTTTCTCGGGATAGAACGGTTTGGCTGGGACAATAGTTGGTTTTAAGACCTCAGCTGTGCCATAGATCTTCATCTTACTCAGGTCCTGTGTAACCCCAGCCACACCTCCAGCCCCTGGAGCACCTGCACCCTGTGGGTGACCAATGGAAAACTCCATAAAAACAAATTCACCACATTAGATTTTAATTAAAACTACTGTCCATTCAATCTCACACTGGACACTGAAAAGGTTTCATTAAGAAAAGACTTACTCCCTAACACAAGATAATCATTTTTCACATCTGTTCCATGACAATGTTCTAAGTTTCCAAATGGAGAATACATAAAATTACCAACAATACAGATCTTTGAACAACGCTACAATTCACTTCGCTGGCATCTAAAAGTATTTTACCCAAGAATGTATGTTTCACTTAAACATGTACTTTACAGAACATTATACAATATTTGCTATTTACTTCAGTGGTGTCTAATTATATTTTACTTGAAAATATATGATTCATTTGTATGTCAGCTGTCTACATGGAAGCATCTGAGCAGACTCCCTCCTGAAGGTAGATGAAAAATGTACACAAGTAAAGTCACAACATGTAACCTTCCTGATCTGCAGGGAACACTCTTTAATGTACTTGGCCATATTATCCTTGTAGATACTTACATGTTTTATAAGGATTTCTACAATAACCTTCGGTACTCATCGAGCATTAAGTCCAAAAATAGTACAAAATTAATGAATACATGTTGATGGTGCCCTATGTTAGTAGCACTGACATTCACAAAAACATGACCGGTGTCTAGAACACACTCTATGTACATATAAAACCTGTGTTTTTATTCCGCTACAATTCTGACATTCTACTCACCACAGAGGGGTATGCAGTTGGTTGAGTGCCTCCGTAACCTACAGGGTGGGACAAGAGTACATGCATTTCATAGAGGTAGCACCGTTCTCACAACCTGAAAATTTGTTAATTCTAAAATGACAATTATACTGAAAAAGATATGAAAATTGTTTATTTTTGGCATTTAAAAAGACGTTAAAAAGTCACAGTCCGGACAGGTTCTACCTGATAACTTTATCTGGCTCTGACATACATGTCAGAAAAGTTATCTCTGGATTGGAGAATAGACTACATAAATGGAGACCTCAGAGCTGAAACAGTTCCACAAAGTTCCCACAAGTAAAAACGATGTTATGTTTACATTCATCTCAGCATAATCCATGCCACGCTAATTTTAACTCTTTTTTTTTAATAAAATAATGATCAGAAAGCCTAAGATGAAAACAAGGAACATCATACTTTATGACATAAAATGTCCAGACAGGACAAAATAAAAAGATGGTTCGCCTGTTTAACACAAAATAAAATTGGTGTCACGTCACAAGCCTCTGACAGACAAAATCAATAGTCTCTTTTTTTTTTACACCAGGATCTTAGAATATTAGTTCAGTCTTATCAGACAAAATGATCAAGACCTGGTTCACCAAAACCAGAGTCTAAGATTACTGCAACTATCACTGCAAAAATATCTACAGATATATGTGTCTTTGTGGAACAGATCCAAGCTTAATTCATAGACACAGCCAGGTCTATGCAACCAATGTGTGGTTGAACATGTTCAAGTTTCATGTAAACAAGAGATTACCTGCTTGTTGCTGACCATACGCTGGTTGCTGTCCATAACCAGGTGCCCCTGCTGTAGGTCCATACCCTGGCTGTCCAGGAGGTGCCCCATAGCCAGGCTGTGTGGGTGGTACCCCATAGCCAGGCTGGGCAGGGTAACCAGGAGTCCCTGCTTCGGGACCATACGGCTGAGGAGCATAGGTAGCAGGGGCATTAGCTGAGTAGGCTGCTCCACCTGCTGTGAAACAGCAAAAGATGAAAAGGACACAGATCAATACACTTTAAGGCCAAGGGAATTATCTTAAATAGATTTTCCATCTGGTGGTAAAGAAAAAAGTGAACTAGTTTTAAAACTGAGGCTGCGAGTTGGCCACACTGCCAAAAAATTTATGGACTCACGGAGAGACTGATGAACATTGCCCAACCATGAACACACAAGTTAACAATTCTGCTTTTAATTTCTACAGAATACTCTTAAAACATGCAAGAACTTGGTTCAAAATGCACTAATCTTAATACATCTGCTTAAATTGTGCATTGTGTCCATCAAAGCTGTCTCAGACTACTCTGAAAGACAGTAACTTCCTTACTTCACTTCTTAGCAGGCAGCTTTACTGCTACAGGAAATATTTTCAGATAGAACATGCATAAAACGTCATCTTTATATGTAGAGGTACATGCGCATGAAATTGATTGACTAACCATACACAAGAATATTTCACTTATATTATGGCAGCCAGTCTTCACAAGATGGTGTGAACGAATCTATGAATGCCATCGAGTGCTTATTATCACTAGAGTCCGTACAAACAGAGATATCGCCAAAGAAACCGCGTGTCTATATGAACTTACACTAGTTTCATGTTATGAGTCATCTAATCAGTTATCTTCTGAGTTTCCTTAAAAATTCAATTTTACTTTGTAGATTTGCAAAACTATGCAAACACTGTCATTATTCAAATGGCTACAGAAATTTTACTATATGTATTGCAACAAACTCATAAACCCATGGCTTCCATCTGGTAAACTAAGCATGGTAATACCTCACTTCAAAACAGCTTACATGTAGATGTTTATGAAATACACTGCTTTACAAACATCTTTCAAAACATGTCTGTGACCAACTCATGAATGTCTTCATAGAAAAGTAAATACGGTACAAGAAAGATAGAGGACCCATAATGTTTTTCAAAGCTTCATAAAATTTATTGATTATAAAATATATTGGTAATAATTCAACAATCAAAATTCAGGTGAGCAAAAATAAATTCGATTTTTAGAAGATGCCATCAATATGTCCCTAGAAACAACAAAAATATTTTTACCTGTACATGCCTGTACCTGTGTACACGTTAACAAATGGGTCAAGTGAAGAGTCAGTCATAGTATAGATTTGGCAAGCCATAGACTTCCCATGAAATAACCAATACAATAATCACAGTATATTCCCAAATGTAAATTAAACAAAAACAATCCTTCCCAACACATAATTTCTAAAAAAAACCCTTGGATTAAAGGCACTATTGATTTCCATAAAACCACAGTGTATTATTTAATCTGTTGTTTTTTTTTCTCTCACAAAGGACTTTTGACTCTACACATAGTGCTGGAGTCCATGAGGGCTTCGTTTTTACCCTTTCACTTTATCCGTCATTAGATACCCTGAATTTTTACCTGTCTTGTGAATAATGTATTTTTAAATGTCTTATGTTAAACAAGACATCTAGTCAACATAAGTTGCTCTATTTTGTCTTTACTGGAAAAGAACAATCCACTCTGTTCATTGTTGATTATTAAAAGGAACTGTTTAAAAATGGATAGGCCTACATGTTCATATGGAATAACCTTTCAACAAAAATAATAAACATCTACTGTATATTTGTAATAGCATGTGTTGATATAAGATACAGTTTTCATAGTACAAACATGTAGTCGGCTACATACCATTTGCCACTACATATTTCAATGTCCCAAACCCTTGAACCAATTTCCACATATACTTTTATATACATATACATAAAAGTCTTGAATACCACAAATTTAATCAAAAAGGTTTTAATCCTAACAGTTTTTTTTTAATAAAATTTTATTCTTCGAGCTCAGTATACGTCAAAAGGCCTGTTTTGATACTATGCAACACGCCTTTTCAAAATTTAGTGTTGGAATCAAATTTCCATATTCTCAACATATGGAATATCCACCTGAAAACAATCTCTGAACAACAGAATAACACACAAGTATCTTATCACAGAAGATTTGGGTACATTCAGGAGACATCACAGCTTACTTATCCAAAGTATTAATGGTGAACTATTATGTAATCATAAACACAAGATTTGCACAGAAAATCCAGTCTTGTCAGCCCCTGTAATTCATTATACATGCCTTGTCACCCCAAAGGGTATAGGAAAATTTAACTTCATGTACATCTATATCCATGATCAACAGCTGGTGTACACAAAACATGCAGATGCATGCGCAAGCATCTGCTCAAGGACAATATGAAAACAAATGTCACCCAAAACAAACAGAAGTACTTCAAACCCAACAAAGACTGTATAAATCTGACAGAAATTAGCACCTATTGTAGATAAAGCCGCATTAGTAACATACATGTACATGTGCACATAGGTAATGATGGATCTTGAACAAAAACCTCTAAAGCAACCATACTGTTATTAAACACATATATATGTGTATATATTTATATAAAGATTTCAGTAATTTTCAGTAATCACCTCTGAACTGACCAATAAAAAGAAAACTGGCTAACATGAATACTGCTACTGAGCAACATACACAAACACTGAGCAAAATTAGATTGATTTATCTTTTTCTATTTTTTTTTAATACTTTTAATGCGAATGCAAATGACTGGTATCATGTGAAATTTGGATTCATAGCCACTGTGGATGTAATTTAGTGTGCTGCATTGGGGTTCTACAGGACAAAATATTGCTTTATAATATAGCACCTTCTAGGGATGTATATTATTATATAAACTGGCAAACTATTAACTTGGTATGTTAGTATGTATCCAGGGGGTGTGGTCACATGTGGCTATCGGTGGTAGTAAGGTGCGCCCCCAGGATCTGGAAATATACAAGCAGAGACCAGATTTCTCTGTTAGAAATGTTGACATGAAACGCTGTGAATAAATTAACATATTGCATGTGTCGGCACAATTTTGACATAGGAAATGGTCATTAGTAAATCAAAACTATATTTACTTGTAGATTAAACTTTGATGCTTCAAAAGTTCTTCATGTGAACGCAAGTGATCAAACTAAAAATATTCATAACCGCATTGATCATATTGCTCAAATATTGTACATTTTCTCAAATGCTAAAATGTATCTTAACTAGTTGCCAAATACCTGGAAAAAAGTTGTTGAAGGTTAAATACCATCCTTTTTTATATTTTTTGATCCCAAAATTTGGATATGACAGAAGAACTTCATGTATTCTAAAATTACTGGAAAATTTTAAATATCTAGTAATTTCTCTAATGTCAAATGATTACATGTACAGATTTGTGTGAAAATATGAGCTACATGTAAGAATTAACCAATGGGAGTGCTGTACCCAAGCTGATACAGGATCACTGTACCTAAGCTGATACAGAAAGTGCACATACATGTACAGTTAACTTGCAGCCAGGCAGATCAAGTGTTATTGTATACACATGTATTTAGACAGCACCCAAAGTCACAAGCTCCACAGGTTCAGAACCTGTGACAAAACCTTAATCACACTTTCAAACCCAGCTGATGCCAGCCCACAGTACCCTTTATACAATCACATGTGCAATCCAGCTAAGCTATGCTATCTCAACCCAAATCTGAACTACTGACGCCAACAGCACCAACACACTACAATAATGATGGGATATGATAGACTTACTGCATGTACCATGTCCAATATGTCCTCAATTACCAGTCCATGCACATTCTGTCCTTGTCCACCACCCAAAAATGTGAATACTGAAGTATATGATCTCTACTGATATAGCAATTTTATAATGTGCATACAATATAGATCCTCCAACTACCTTTTGTCTCATTTTTTCAAACAAATTCTATATACAAATATACAACAAAATGTAACTACTGCTCTTGACTTCAATATACATCACTCTTCTTGCCTTACACATTACGCTGTCAATTGCATTTAAAGGAGAAGAAAACTTTAAAAAATGACACTACAGGCTGAAAAGTGCACATTTTTTTTCTATCTGGTGGTGCATGCGGCATAATTTTGCAATTTTTCTTCACCATGCACATAAAGCCTGAAAATGGCAAAGCTGGCATGATTGCCGAGTTCATCGAGTTCGCTATCCGTAACTCTCTGTAATTTATGCTCGAGGAGGTTGCCTCTCAGCCTATGAGAGTTGTTAAAACTGCCGGCTTGTTCGTGTAAAAACGAAAACGGAACTGTACTGTTCGCTACCTTCTGGGAAGAAGAGTTCTACTGGAAATGTGCAAACTGCACTTTGGCGGTTTCTGATGACAATTCTCCATCTAACACACAAAACTTCAGTACTACTTTTGTAAACGGATTTTGGCACTGACTTTATTTATAATTTATCAACTTGAGGTACATATTAGAATTTGTTTATAGCATGCACTGGTATTTGCTTGATATTTAAATTTTCTTCTCCTTTAAAGTCTTCACAATTCAATAATAATTGTAGATGGCCCTATTAAAGTAGTCACTGGTTCAGAAGCTACATTTGTAAGCACATGTTAAGGATATTTCAGGACAAAAACTTCATGTACATAGTATTGTTGTACATGTGTCCATATACAGAGTACAGTGCACAAGAAAACATACATGTATATACATGTATAAATATACATCTGGTTTTGGACATGGTGTAACATAGCATTCTGTATTCTGTGTTGTATCCATATTTCCATATTTATTTTACTGCAGTTTAATGCCAGACGAAAGTTTTACAAGCATAGTCTCATGCTTTTGTTAGGCTATAATGACATTAAATATCAGTTATATGACGAAGTCCACATGTGTTTGTACATACATTATGTATATGCTTGTATACTGTCAACACACATTCAATAGAAACTGCTCCCAACAGAATGGTTTTTGTTTACATGCTATAAATACATCTCTTGTGCCTAAAGGGAAGTGCTGTCTAGTGCACATATAGAATAAATCAAACTGATCAGACTGAACTGCATGTATCAGTGTTCATACCTACACAAAAACTGTCTATGTACAACCCAAATATGACACTAATTAGTTAGATTATTAATAATGGCATGTTTTATGTACATTTACATGTGTGAAATCATGGCATTTTTAAAACCAATCTTGTAACCAACAGCAATAGATGTATTAAACTCTCAGCTTTATACTGGTCTGCTGGCTTGATTCATGCCATTCATACTAACATAGTATTACATACTTATACATCTATTTATGAGGAAATGTCTAATACATCTTAACAGCAAACTCTAAAAATCAGATTAATAGTAAGCCTAAAAATGTGTGGTCTTAAATCTTTACATGCAGTAAGTCAGCACTCACATGTATGCATACTGTTATTGTTAATTGTCATGAAATGTACATGTACAAACAAAGCAAGAAAAATGTGCAAAAGTACAAGCATTCCTGAGTAGATGAACCAAAAGAGTGTGCCTTTCTAATAGTATCTTTGTACACACCATCAAAGCAAGCCAATGTTTCATTTGCTTTTTTTCTTTTTCTTGTCTTTATTCTTTCCAACTGCAAAGAATCAAGTACATGTAACTACAACTAATAACGTCCTTCAAAGGTCTATCACATCTATCTTGCAAAAAACTAGAGCCCTCCATCAACAAATTAACATAACATAATTACAACTGTGCCATAAGGTGCTACATCTTCCAGAATGCTCTCTGGACGGCTTTGATACTGACACTTACAGGTTTCCATGTATCTTCATCAAACTTCATCTTCATCATAATTTTTACCAATTAACCAATTGAAGAGTATCTTTAATACCACTTTCTTAACATAGATGTACAAGTGCTTGTATTTGACAAAACAAGATCTATAAAAATCCCAGGTAGCTGTGCTGGTATTCCTGTGAAAACCTGTACTACATTATTCCTTTCACACTTCAATAGTTTGCATATTGCACAAGCCCACAACACTAGTGAGTGTGTAATATAAACTACATGTACCAAGACAACAATATCACACAAAAATGGTAGGTCTCAATAATATTTCTATAAACCTTCCTGAAGTAAAAGTAATCATCACAAGAATGATATCACACATTAATTCACTTACATAGGGCAATGACTTTTTCTTTAGATTGCTCATTGTTTATATGAAGATACAGCTGGTTAAACCACATGTAAATAAATACAGATCGCTGTATCAGATCGATGACCCATTTTTGAGACAGAGCACACCAATGATATCCAATCGTACAGTTGCTATGTACACCAAATAATCTGCATGCAAGTAATGTAAGCATGTAATAAATGAACGTATCAAGTTTGACAGCATAAACAATTTTTTTATATGCATAATTAGATCAGATTCAGGCTCAATTCTACACTTCTCAACTTTAAGCCTCTCCAGTATACTGTTGCCCAACGACAAAAGGAAGCAAGTGACAAGTGTGTCAAATACGAGACAACATTATTTTGGAACTCCTGATTGCATGAAACAAAAAATGCTTTGTTTCCTGATTCATATCAATACAGCTTTTTTCAATACTACTTTTCCAAAATAGTCATCCACTCAAAAAAAAAATGAAAGTACAGCAAGAAACAATACTTTGAACATATAGGTGCATTGAGGTACTCAATGTAGTTTACACAAGCATGGTTAACCCGACAAACCAAAACGAAAACTTCTTGACCCAAAAATGTAAGATAGAATGCTTTATCTTGACTTCTAAATGTGCTGGCAGTGTAATTATTGGTATAAGAGGTATATAAACTTATCTCCTGGTCCTACATGTTTTTCTACTGAAGCAGTGTAGGTGAAAGTATGTAGCTACATGTATTCAGGTTACTACATCTTTTGATGCTCACATGTGGTACACAGTTCTCTGTATGAAAGTGTTATGGTAAAATTAGTGAAGGATTACTTACGCTGTGGGTACTGTCCTGGGTAGCCCTGGGGTGGGGCACCTGCTGGGTATCCTGCAGGGGGAGCACCTGCAAATACAATAAGGACAATCTAAAACAACCCCCAAATACAGGACACAATGCACACATGTACCATGAAGACTATCGTTGCTTGACGTATTTAATGATGAGTTTTGTTTTGTTTTTTTGCCTTGAAGATGCAGGTATCTACAATTAAGTACTTTGACAGTTACGGAGCTAATAAATATCAAGCTAACTCAGGCGTTTTGTAATTTTCTTGTAAACAATGTTCTCTGTTGGTTATTTTGCCATTACATGATTTCTGAGGGAAGATGAAAAAATCAGCACACAATGTTTTGTGAAAGTGGGCCCAGGGCAATATTTTCCTCCTAAAACAATCATAATCCGTGAACAAGAGTTTGGCCATCGAATTTTTGTGAATGAGCAGCATCACAAAAGCCGTTCAGATTCTCTCCCATCATTCCATGTACTTCCTCAGCAGAACATACATGAAGGGTTAACATCTTACCTCCTGGATAACTGGGTGCTGGGTAGCCAGCTGGTTGAGCAGGGTAGCCTCCTGCGGCTGGGTAACCAGGCTGCCCTGTAAACCCTGCTGGAGGAGGGCCCTGGGGCATGCCATAACCAGCTGGTGGGGGTACAGTGCCTCCAGGGTAGGCTGCATGCTGCTGAGGATAATGCCCAGGCACAGGGGCTACTCCTCCAGGGTAACCAGCATGTCCACCCTAAATGAAACAAAAAAGGAGACATCAAACAACAAGAACTGATGTATACATTTGACTGTTGCTTAACACTAATTAACGCCATACTTAAGAATATCAGGCACAAAGAAAGACAAATCCTAAAGTATATACATGTAAACTACATGGCTCAACCAAACAACAACAAAATTTTGCCTAGATGCTGAAGTCCATACCAGTGGTTTGAACTGTCAATAACAGAAGTGTTCTGAAAAATACTACTATTAACACATTCGTTATTACTGGACTAATGTTTATTAAAGGCATCTGGTAAGGAACACAAATTCATAAAATAATTAAACTCCGCACAATTCTGGATATGCTTGAATATTTCACTTTCTTGCTTTTCTCGATGTTCATCCATTTGATAAGACATCTCTCAGTCTTGCCAATATACTGGGAATTGCAGATAAGACAAAATTTATAAATAACACTGCTTCACAGTTCTTTCGGGGTTTTGCCTTTCATTGACAGCAAGTCGCAAGTTTTTGGAGATGAAAACAGGAGGGTGAAAGTAACTGACTTGTTGATGGATCATCTGATTTTGAAGATGGTTCTGTTAATAAATTGTTCACCTCTTCTACTGTTGTATGGTAGGCGACCAAATACCCTGGGTATATTATCTGGAGTGGGATCACATGGTTGTCTTGGTGTCAGGGACTGTTTTGCTAGCTTGCGGCGTACATAGAAAGGGAAACCATTCCCTGACATGAAGTCTGTAATGGCCTTGATTTTATCTGTCAGGAGTTGTTCTGTATTGCATAGGTTGGTAGCTCTATTTACATATGCACGAATCCATGATATTTTTAATTTCCATGGCTGGAAGCTGGTGAAATGGGTGGATAAGTCTGTGTTTCCTGAATACTGTAGTTCTTTCACTGGTTAGATGAATGTCGAAGAAGTGGATGTAGTCATGGTTAATAAATTCTTCATGAGTGAAGCGGAGCTGTTTGTGGAAGGAGTTGAGCTTGATCTTGATTAACTTGAAGTCGCTAGGCTTGGCAAGAATGAGAGTGTCATCTACAAATGTAGAGTAGAACTTGATTGTGCCATCTTCAATCACTGGAATAATGAATTTTCAATTTCAGTCATAATGATGTCGGCAAGAACTGGTCCTAAAGATGTTCCCATTGTGGCTCCGTCAATTTGTTGGTTAAGCAGGCCGTTGCATGATACTGGGGTCTTTGTACAGATATCAGTGAGGAGCTTTTTGTTTCGTATTTTTAGCCTTGGATTCCGTTCTGTACATAATTCTGTCCAGTATGATCTTACTAAACAGAAACTCCACATCAAATGAAACAAACCAGTAGCCATTTTGGAAATGCAAGATTGCAAGCTTAACATGTACACTGACATGTTAAGAAGCAACTGTTACATGTAGAATGAGTGTACATGTATTTGTTGTGTAGCACTGCTCCAGTTTTGTTTAATAAGTGTTTGTCTAATTAAGGTTTAATGCTGTATTTGAGAATGTTTCCCTTATATTCATGACAGTCTACAGGTAACAATGGCTAGTCTAATATGTGGGCAATGAAAATGGGATTACCTGAAGTTAATGGGAGGAAAGTAATATCCAGCAAATTTCATGTAAAAATGGTAATGACTGATACCACTGTGGGCAATGGAAACAGGACTGCCTGAAGTTAATGGGAGGAAAGTAATATCCAGCAAATTTCATGTAAAAATAGTAATAACTGATACCACTGCGGGCAATGGAAATGGGACTACCTGAAGTTAATGGGACGAAAGTAATATCCAGTAAACTTCATGTAAAAATGGTAATGACTGATACCACTGTGGGCAATAGAAACGGGACTGCCTAAAGTTAATGGGACGAAAGTAATATCCAGTAAACTATATGTAAAAATGGTAATGACTGATACCACTGTGGGCAATGGAAATGGGACTGCCTGAAGTTAATGAGAGGAAAGTAATATCTAGCAAACTTCATGCAAAAATGGTAATGATTGATACCACTGTTACAATAAATTATCGCCATCAAGGCTCATATGACTGTAAAATTGTTTAGTATGATGGTAAACACCAGACCTTGTGTGTCCTACCAACTCAAAACTCAACCATGTTAACAATTCAGCCACAGCTATACCCCTATATTTAAGACGTATCATACACTATTAGCATGTATATGCATAGTTAATAGTAAATGGACAGGTATATGCCTAAGTATATAACAGCATCTTACCGGGTATCCATGCATACCATGTCCTCCTGCTCCGTGCATCTTGTGCTAAAACATACATGTACACATAACAATTCATAAATAAGTTGAAACAACACATTATATACATATTTTTTTTTACTCAATATTTTATTAATCCATCACGTATGATTTTATTTATCCAAGCCACTACCACCTGCTGCTGGGTAACTGACTAACCTGCTGAAAGTGGTAATAGAAAACAAGAGCAGATTTAACTTCACTGATGAAGGAATAGCGGATTTTTTCAAATCAAAACTTAATACTGCTTCATCAAGTTCCCACGTGAAATGGACTCTGCAAGAAATGCTAAATTTATTTTCTTGTAAAGGTCAACATTTAACCATTAAAACATACCGACATTTCTGTGTACATACATGTAGCAACTTCCTCTATGTGCCAGTCAAATTTGTTAACTGGCAGGAAGTCAGCAATCGATTAATACTTGATCTGCTCACAAGATTAACGTGCAGCTGAGCCAAATGGCTGAGACCTGTGATATCACACATACCTCTGTCTCCAGGTTATATAGGCTGACCGAGCAGGTAGATGAAGACGTTTTATACACTTTAACCCAATAATACAATAGTGTTACGTGATACACCTGGTCATATATACATGGTCATATAAAAAGCACCACTAAAATGCATGTGCATGTATAATACACATATATAGTGTGCATTTGTGTACATGTACCAAGAGATTTGTACAGTGCTGACAACAGACAGAATAGAAATTATAGAGTATGAAGCCTAAAGCCAAACATATTTATATGGTTATGATAGCCACTGGCATAACATTTTATTACATACACTGAACTTGAGCTATATCTTACAATTTTCATTACACATGATTATGCATATAATTTACATGTAGACATACACATGGATATGGTGCACAAAATGCATGTGGTTTTCATTATCAAAGAATATATGTTTGTTTGTTATAATGCTAAAAGGAAAACAAATCATAGTCTAGCAAAATGTTTATACATGTAGAACATGTGTGTCTAAATCAGATCTATATTATTATAAAATTTACAGTGAAGAGAGGTGCATAAAGGTGTACATAAAGACATTATGTACCTTCTTCATCTTCTTATAGGCCTTCTTCTGATCTTTGCTCATGTGCCTGGTCTCTTCATCTGAACTGGAGCTTGAGCTACTACTACTGCTGCTGCTATGTTTGTGCCCATGTTTGTGGGATTTGTGTTTGTGGTGCTTCACCTTAACATGGCTTGGATACATCTTTCTGTAATGTCAACAAATAACAGTCACTTTGGAATGGATTTATATGACCTTCAAGATACGCAATTCTTTGGCTATGCATATACATGTACGTGTACTATGGCCTTTCCTTGAATTAATAAAATTATAAAAATGGTGCACTTTTTTCCTTAAAAAGTAATGTACTTTATATTAATTCCAAACAAAGATACTAGCAAGGTTCATGGTGATATTAAATATCACCACAGGTACACCACAGGTCAACTAGATTTCTGATATCACCCAGTGCTAGGATAGGTATATTTTCATTGACCATTATTAAGCATTAATAGGTTATTTCTTGTAAAGCAAACAAAAGATGATATAACGTGATTAGGCTGCCACAAGGTGCATGGGCTTGAATATATTACCAAGCAGAGGGTACCGATTCTGTGCATTGACTATGTAACTTAGTACTCTTGTAAAGATTTATCTGATGTGTGGGATTACAATATTAACTGGTTAGGCACATCAATCTCACACAAAGAATACAATCATATATGTTAGTGATTATACTCAGAATGTATACCAAAAAGCCATAAATCATTAGCTTACTCTCTGAAGACAAGCTGAAGCATCTACATGTAATGCTACATTGACAGCTACAACATACTACTAGATGATATGACCATTTCCAGTTCACATAACAGTATTGTGTAGTATAAACAGAGTGCAGATTGGCGTTGTTCAAATATGGATGCATAGCGACATTCCGCATTAATATGACTAGATGTATTCATCACAGCATAGTGCAGTTTATACAACAGCATATATGACTGAACCAGACATGTAAACTGCACATAATTCTTGTCAGTTCAAGAATGATAAGGTCTCTTTGCATCAATGGTGTCAGTGACACATTCGGATCAGGTCTTGTTAGGATGTCTCGTACGTACTACAATTCTTGGCCTAGATTCTTGTTTACTCTTACTGTACAAAATAATACAAGTGCTTTATTCCATGTAAATCTTAGTTGAGTTACCTTCAATGTACAGTAACAGCCCCCGTCCCTACCTAGGCCTTTCGCGCAGAATGACATTGCGACATATTTGCTCGACTTGAGGTGTGTGAGTCAGTGAAACTAATAAGATGGGAAAATCGTGAAAAGAATTCACTTCCTAACATCTCCCAACTTTAAAACAGAAATCAAAGCAAAACATAAGCACAGTGTACGAAAATAAAGCCAAACAACAGCACAAGATGGAGCTGTCAAAAGAATTATTCACCTTTTAGGGAGTGGTTTTCTGTGTCAGCTTCACGTACAAGGTCCTTCACAAACAAGCCGATCTCAGCCGGAAACACGTAGCGCCCTCTGGCGATCTGTCAAACTCCCAACAGTACAACAGTGAAATTGTTGCTGATTGTCTCCCTTCCACTGCCCTGTAGGCCTACTGCTGTACAGACGGGACAACGTCAATGCGAGAACTGAACTTGGATGCATGATTTGCTAAATGTGCCGTTGATCTATCATGCACGAAAAGTGAGACAAACTACTATGCTTAATGAATAAGTTGTCATTGGCGGAAATGCAAGTGACATAGACATAGACCTACATATATGTGTATGTTCTTGGAATGTCTATACCGGTATATAAAGGCCCCTATGCATGATCTAGACCTACAATGAATCTTGGACTTCAATTCCTTGACACAAAGGGACATGCATATTGGCTTCCTGTTCCATCTAGTAGATCACCCGTCGCCAACTTCTGAGTAAACACCTCTTAGCCAAGGTTCCTCCCAAGCTAGCCTATTCTTCAACACAGTTCAGCGGAGGGGGGAGTGGGGGGGGGGGGGTCTCAAGTAAGAAGAAACTTAAGAACGATTTAAAATAAAATGAACTAAAACATCAATTCGATAGATGTTCCACGCTGACATGAAATACATATGTATTCCTCTGTACATAAGTCTGTTTATGATAACACTTTGTGGTGCTTTTAATATCAGAATCAACTATACCAGTACTAGTATCTTCATTTGTTTGATTACACATACATATACAAGCTTAGCCAAAGACAATGGAGAAAATAGTATCACATGGAAGTTAAATATAAGACAATTACAGCTAATACATGTGGAGTAAAGGTATACTGCATATGGGTAGGCCTCTGTGTACACATGCGTGTGGAAGTTTATGTTTGTTGACGTACAGCTGAAGGCCTGTATTTAACCTATCACTGTTGCCAATAACTTATAGCTGTGACAACGGAAATATGACATTACATGGGCTTATTTTAAATATAGAGTACAGTATATGTTGTGACATCATGACAGATACCTTAGCATCAAAGGCAGGTGTGCCACTCCACAAGGGCTGTCAGATTAATTAGACCCGTCACCGGAGTGCACATTTATTAGGCTAACATATGGGCCGATATGAAAACAGTTATGTATTAAAGTACATGTAGCTCACGACTAAACAAATCACAAATGATTGATAGTATATACCTGTAGTAAGTCAAACATTGCATTTTGGCCTGTATGTCCTGGTATCTGGCTAATATAGTTCGCATCCGTTGATTTACTACTTTGTTGTTGACAGATAAAAATGAAGCAAGAACAGATATTTCAGCGTGCTGGATCGATTAACCACGGTTAAGATCTGTCTCTTTGCCCAAACATGCATACGTGTAGTATAGGCCTACGCACAAACCGCCACAGGCTTTAGCCTCACTGATACACATATCCATGGTCTGTCTATCGCTTTGGATTAAAACTGGTGAAATAAAGCTATCTATGACATTTTTTCTCTGATATATATATATATATATATATATATATATATATATATATATATATATATATATATATATATGGTCATTGATAGCCTACGGTCATTGATAGACCCAGTTGCATTTGGGCTACATGGTCTTTTGTCGCCTTTATTCGTCGCCTTTACTCGTCACCTCAGACACAATATATACGCATGATGCCTTACTATAAAGCAGATGTGTACGTGAGAAGGTCTGCAGCAAATCGCGGATGGTAGTGCGGTTTTCCCTGCTCTGGCCAGTTTCGTCCCACCATAATGAAATCAAATCAAATTTTAAGTCACATGTTCACATGGGAGTCACTGCACGACATGCATGTCCAAAGCGACGCACATGCTTGAAACTAAATATTCACCCCAAGAAATGGAAATTATCATAGCCATATTGACAAAGATGTGTAAACTGACGATAAAAAGGCTTTAAATAAGAATTGCCTATTTTTTTATTTATTTAGTTGATTACTGTTTTATGTTTTACTCAAGAATATTTCAGTTATACTGCGTCGGCCAGCATAATGATGGGAAGACACCGGGAAAAATCCACAACCTGATCTTCCCACGTACGGGCGGAGAGGAAGCCAGTATGCGCTGCATTTGAACTCACAGTGACCGCAAGAGTCAAGCTCCTGGATCATTGCGCCGCGTTGGAACGCTAACTACATCGGCCACGAATTCTATATAAAGTATGTATACTTTAAATAGAATTCGTCTTCCCTTAGACCTTCCAACAGTAAAACGACTTTTCAAATGTGTTGTTATAAAATGATAGCGACCATAACTTCGAGTGAGTGAGTGCTTGGGGTTTAACGTCGTACTTAACAATTTTGCAGTTATATGACTATGAAGAAATCGTTAGAGTGCGTGTAATGTGCCTCCTTTGATGAAGGACGGATTCCCACCGCTCTTTTATTTAGTGCTGCTTCACTGAGACGCCCAGATTCTCGTGTTGTATTATGTAGCCCTAGTGTAATGGCCAAAATGTGTTTTGTGTGTGTGAAAGTGAGATGTTGTGTTTTAGTTTTAGTGCGTGCGTTTTCACGTATCATCAATTAGCTGACTAGGGGAGACTATCTCCTTAGGTGTCGCTTAGGTCTATTTGATCGTGGGAACGTTAGACACAAACATAGCGAATCTCTAGTATAGACAGCGTGAAAACGGAAGAACGTAATGACGCCCCCCAAAACGGCATGCCGTTTATTATTGTCTTACTGTAACATGCAAATATTTACATGTAAATCTCTTTGTATAAGCCGCATATATTTTCTGTTTGTGAGCGACGTAACTTTCCTGGGTTAAATTAAGTAGTTTTCTTCGTTGACCCGGCTTGCTCTCGCCAAACTGTGCACTGCATTTCCACCTTGTTGGCATGGTTTAACCCCGAGTTGTTCCCCGTTATCTGAGGTACATTTGTGATAAAAATAACGTTAAATAACGAGCCATTCTTACAACATTCTTTCTTCGTTTTTACTTTATCTGTTTTGTTCTAATTTATGTAACTGATCATGTTTTTGATTAACATATATGTACTAGCGCAGACTGTACTGTTTCTTGCTTGTCATAACGGAGAATGTGTGATGTAAAGCTGACATGTAAAATGTTGTCGTTTATTTTGTTTACAGTCAATCACGTACTGAAAGTATCATTACTGAAAGTATCACATACTGACCGTATCACGTACTAAACGTAGAGCATTGACGGACAGAATGTAGCCCAAAAGTATATCAGTAAATGCCAAGAAATCGAACTACGTGCATTGAGTTCTTTATTACCAACCGTTACACCATTTGGAAGTTGTGAAATAACATTGCCATCATAGTACTGAGAACATAAAACGTATTTATAGCGACTTATTGGATAGTGAATGAACGCAATGCGAATAATTGTTCCGGAAAAGTCAGGATTATAGGTTTAAGAAACCAAACAAGGGCAGAAGAAAGAAAGAAAATCAGTGCCACTATAGCCTAGCATATTACCAACTTCCTGGCAAGTTGCAGCTTAGGCAAACGCTGAAGCCTGGATTTAAACCCTCTACCTCAATGGGCAACGGTGGCCGAGCGGATGTGAAAATGGATTGGATCTAAGCTTTTATGGTTTGATTTAAAAACTCACGATGCCGAAGAGCTTTGATAAAATTACCTCTCAAACCACTTCAGATATTATGCCTCTTTTTTGTTCTGAATTTAATGATTGTTTTAAAGACCAGGTTTCACTACCTGTATTTGCTGGCATATACAAGCTATTGATTTTCTAGTGAGGGTTTTAGGCACACATACACACATGTTATCGATACTGGGCAGTGTTCAAACAGAAAAAATCAACAACTTCGGCTTATGTAGACGGAAATAATTCATATGTGAACATATGCAGTCATAACAATGTGTTAGCCATACCTGCTATTGTAAAAGTCAATGAATTGCGCACATAACTTTATATATAGTACAAAGAAGAGGAAGCCGACACCCATCCAAGCTTTACTATGTAACGTATACCAATACAGTTTTATTCCAAATAGAAAAACAATCATTCAAAATCATTTTAATTAAGTAACTTATAAGGTAAGAACTATATGCGGAAATCGTACGTGCGCTTGATATCATACATTTTGGGGCCGAGCGAAACACCACTAACATCATTATATTGTGAAAGGAGGACAAAACGTCTTGTAAAATATTTAATCATAATGAAATGTTTTTACCGATAAGCCCAGGGTAGTGTAAGCTGTTGCCTGATGAAGTTATAGTAAAAGGTTAGCTCCCTTGACTTGTAGAAAATGTCAAGATAACCCAGGCATAGGCACTCCAGCAATCCTCAAGTTTCCACTACTAACAGCTCAATCAGTAAACCAAGGCCTTTAGTGTTCAAAATTAGCACTGCTATCTACATGGTTCCCCACTGTTCACATAAGCATGTTTACATTCAGTGTAAGGAAAGTTCTAAAGCTCAAATACCGTGCTCATTTCTGTTTCACCATAAAACATGCAGGTTTATTATGTTGGCCACATTCAGGACTGACTTTGTTTTACGACTGTCGGGTTTAGAGGGGGAGGCCTGTCAGCTTGGTTTGAAAGAGTTAGAAGGTCGAGGAAATAGACCAAGCACACGTTTGATGGAGGTTGGAGGGTGGAAGAAATAGACGTGGAGTAGAGGGTCAAGGAAACCGGTCATTTTGGCCTAATTCGAACAGCCAGGCGTGGTTTGGGGTTGGAGGATCAAGGAAACAGTTGAGCTACAGAGGTGTGGGGTTGTCGGTCGAAGTGCCGAGAAAGCAGGTTAGGCAGGCGTAAGAATGGGATGTAGGACCAAGGCAACCGGTCAGGCAGGCGTGGGGTATATTGTTGGATGGTGAAAGAGACTGGCCAGGCAGATGTGGGGAGGGGGTTGGATGATCAAAGTGGCCAAGCAGGCATGGGAAGGAGGTTGTAGGGCGAGGAGGTCAGTCAGGTGTCGGGTAGGGTTCGAAGGTAAAGGAAACCGGTCGAGTAAGGAGTGTGTTGTTGATTGAAGGTCAAGGAAACTGGGTTGAGGGTTGGAACCCTAGACTTTGTTTTATGACTCTCTTATAGCTTGTAGGCATGCATTAAATGTTTGCATGTTTTGTTATTGCTATACATATACTTAATTACAATCTCATATACAGCAGGGAAGGTCCTAACATAACCTGTACCGAATAGTCTCTGACATCACAGAGAAAGACAACAGGAAACCGTTCCTCGTTTACCTTTATACTTATGCTTTTATTATATTATTCATGGGTGTGTGAGACAAAACGTCTGTTTATACTCTTCACGGGTATGTAAGGCAAAATGTCTGATTATACTCTTCACGGGTGTGTAAGGCAAAACGTCTGATTATTGTCTTTACGGGTGTTTAAGGCAAAATGTCGAATTATACTCTTCACGTGGGTGTAAGGCAAAATGTCTGATTATACTCTTCATGGGTATGTAAGGCAAAATATCTGATTACACTCTTCCCAGGTAAGGCAAAACGTCTGATTGTACTCTTCACGGGTATGTAAGGCAAAACGTCTGATTATACTCTTCACGGGTGTCTAAGGCAAAACGTCTGATAATACGCTTCACGGGTGTTTAAGGCAAAGCGTCTGATTAACGTTGCCAACATACAGACCGGCAGACAATCCTTGTACTTGCAGTAGCAGACAATCCGTGTACTTGCAGCCAGTCTTGCAGTGGCAGGCAGACAACACCTGTATTTGCAGATAGACTTGCCGTTGCAGGCAGACAATCCTTGAACTTGCAGACAGACTTGCACTTGCAGGAAGACAATCCTTGTATTTGCAGACAGACTTGCACTTGCAGGCAGACAGTCCTTGTACTTGCAAGCAGACTTGCAGTGGCAGGCAGACAATCCTTGTACTTGCAGGCAGACTAGTAGTGACAGGCAGACAATCCTTGAACTTGCAGACAGACTAGCATTTGCAGTGACAGTCCTTGTACGTGCAAGCAGACTTGCACTTGCAGTGGCAGACAATCCTTGTACTTGCTGACAGATTTACAGGGACAGGCTGACAATCCTTGTACTTGCAGACAAACTTGCACTTGCAGGCTGACAATCCTTAGACTTGCAGAAAGACTTGCAGACAGACATTCCTTGTACTTGCAGACAGACTTGCACTTGCAGGCAGACAGTCCTTGTACTTGCAGGCAGACTTGCAGTGGCAGGCAGACAATCCTTGTATTTGCAGACTGACGTAGTGGCATGCAGACAATCCTTGTACTTGCAGACAGACTTGCAGTGGCAGGCAGACAATCCTTATACTTGTCGACAGACTTGCCGTGGCAGGCAGACAATCCTTGTATTTGCAGACTGACGTAGTGGCATGCAGACAATCCTTGTATCTGCAGACACTTTTATAATAGTTTATAAGTTGATATATACTGAATGACATTCAGGTCTCACTGGTAAATGACCATTTAATACTTGAGAATTATTCTTGATTTTTTATTGATATCATTATGATATCTTGGCTAGACATAGAATGGATACAGAATATATATATTGGGGTTAATCTTGGCAACACATAGAATAGATACAGAATATATATTGAGGTTTATCTTGGCAACACATAGAATAGATACAGAATATATATTGGGGTTTATCTTAGCCACACATGGAATAGATACAGAATATTTATTGGGGTTTATCTTGGCAACATATAGAATAGATACAGAATATATAGTGGGGTTTATCTTGGCAACACATAGAATAGATACAGAATATATACTGGGGTTTATCTTGGCCACACGTAGAATAGACACAGAATATATACTGGGGTTTATCTTGGCAACACATAGAATAGATACAGAATATATATTGGGGTTTATCTTGGCAACACATAGAATAGATACAGAATATATATTGGGGTTTATCTTGGCCACACATGGAATAGATACAGAATATATACTGGGGTTTATCTTGGCAACATATAGAATAGATACAGAATATATATTTGGGTTTATCTTGGCCACACATGGAATAGATACAGAATATATATTGGGGTTTATCTTGGCAACACATAGAATAGATACAGAATATATATTGGGGTTTATCTTGGCAACACATAGAATAGATACAGAATATATACTGGGGTTTATCTTGGCCACACGTAGAATAGACACAGAATATATACTGGGGTTTATCTTGGCAACACATAGAATAGATACAGAATATATACTGGGGTTTATCTTGGCAACACATAGAATAGATACAGAATATATACTGGGGTTTATCTTGGCCACACGTAGAATAAACACAGAATATATATTGGGGTTTATCTTGGCCAGACATAGAATAGATACAGAATATATACTGGGGTTTATCTTGGGCAAACATAAAATAGATACTGAATATATATTTGGGTTTAAACGAAGAAATGAGAGGAGCAGAAAAACTGACCATTTTATTACCCCGGTTATATATTAATGGTTCCTTAATTATACAATTAAAACGGACAGCTTATAGGACTCCGTTTATTGGATTATTGTAAGTGACTAACGCTACAAGTCAGTGAAAAATAAGAATAGGCCTACTAGTAAGTTTAAAGCCGCCAAATAATATAATTATTCGTTAGTTACCATATATGTATACGTAGTGGTTAGCAGCCATGATTTGAGAAAGGTTTACGGATTTCTTAACTGACTTGAAATCTGGCTAAAGAAGAATGTCACTGAGGTTCAGGACAACACACTTGACCAGAACTGAACATGGAAATCTTCTGCCTGCACTTCCGTCCGTTTACAGGACCTGCCACGGTAAGGCGGAGAATCGGTCCCAGAGAGGTACGATAAAAAAATGCAAATTTTAAAATCCCAGGACATTTCTGTAAATTTCTTTAAAAGTTTAAAATTCGTATTTTGAACACGATCTGTCAGGCAACCATCTTAGTACAGTGAACTAACGAAGTTACTATAGAGAACAGGTTGCATAGGAAGAAAGAGTTCGAATCTTTGTTCTTTTCTTTCTCTTTGCCAACATGCTTTTTGTATGAGAAAAGATATAGGCTGTATTGCATTAAATAAGTGTTATAATGAAGTAGAGTGGATAATTGTTAAGCCATGGTATTACGGTAATGTGAGGAAATTATAGCGAAATCATACGTGAATACTGGTTGAGACGACATGTGGTCTGTAGCTATCGTTAACATTAACATGTTGTACGTAGCGGAAGTAGAAGGCTGAACATTTGTTATATATGTAATAGCCTTACGAGTGTGTCAGCAGTTGTCAGTCACAGCTATAGATAATTTCGCTTCTTGAGGTGCACAGTTTCTTGCGCTGGGGCCGATTCCCCGCCTTACCATGCCAGGTCCTTTACATTGATCGTAGTTTAGAATAGGTTTTCACCTAGCTACTACTAAGCACATTGTTATATATCCACTCCGAGCAGTCAGACAACCTTGCGTTAAAATTAACGCCATGAGTTTTTTTTCCAGCTGTTTACCACTCATCTTTGTAATATAACACTTTCGCCTTATGTGTGAATAAGGACAGGGAATCGGACAGCCTGAAGGCCAGTTACTGATGTTACCAATGTGTATGCAGAACAGCCTTACAACCTTTCTGATGTATGACCAGCCTTTTACCACGCGACTTTATGGTATATGATCAGCCTTTTACCACGCATGCCTATTCTCTTGTGACAAACATAGCGTAAATAGATATGATTCTTTATTGACAGAGGCCGTCCAAGCCTGGCTTTATAAACACGCATATTCCTGGTGATTTAGCATTCACACGTGTTTAGGTAAAGCCTGGCTCCCGCAAGATCCTTGAATTTTATAGCCGTACATTATTTTTTTCAAATATTAGAAATATATATGCGCAGAAAAAAATAATGTTTGACTGCACGGCTGAAACACTTTCCTACTTTAAGGCAACCCGAGTAAGAGCTTCTCTTAGATCTGGGATCTGTTTCATTCTTCCTAGCTTATCTTTCAAAAATACCGAGACTCTTATATATATTCACTAAACTGGAACAAGAAGATTACACCATTAAAATGGCGATTGGCAACTTGTACACTTGTAGTATGATGAACAATTGGGACTCTTAGCAACTGTTGTGAAAAAAAGGTGATCTTCGTTTTCGAATCAGTAGCCGCGTATCACTTATAGCAACGAAGGCGTATGATTCGAAAATGGCGCTTTGCGAAGTATGGATAATGTGTGAGTGGATGCGGCGGTTATACTTTTGTTAACTACGACGTTATGGCCTTTATTATCCCCACACAATGAGATGATATGAATTCAGAATTACTAAAAGATCACGGGAAACCTGTTTTCGTCGAGCCACACTGGCGAATGCAAATGTTCTGATTTCTCTAAAATTCTTCTACACAGTTAACAGTCGTTTTCCAAATGGTTTGAAATGCAGAGACACAACTTCTCTGTCGAATGCACATGATGTCCTGTGAAATTCGGTTACTGGTAAGCTTTCTGTTGCAGATTCTTTTTGCAAAATATGCAAGTGGTAAAGGTCCTTTTGTCACACTAACAAATTCTACCATTAATCGCTTTGAGCAAAATGTTTGTGCTTGTTCACGAGAAGTGTTATCTCATTTCCAACGTATCGTCTTTGTCTCCTTGTGACTGTCCAGCTTTAATACCGATATATTTGAAAGCTGCCTCACTGTGACGTCATCCAAAGGCTTCCCTTTAAATCCCAGTATCCCTTTATGCCGAGCCATCAACTGTATATCTTAGCATCTAGCCCTTAATACAAATCGCCCATAGAAAAAAACGCCATATTCCGCAGTTTTTGTTCTGTAGTAATGACCGGGCTCTGCACTAAACTCAGAACTCCCGTTTTATATGTTGACTTAGGTATTGTTATTAGCTTGAAAACGGTTTTATTTCATTCGCAACAGAAGTGAGCAAATCTTTAAACAAAGAAAATAACTTTTTGGATTGAAACTGTTATATCAAGATTAAAAATCAGTATGAGAACTGAATTAGTTCATGGCGGAAGATATGAACCTATATTATATGACATTACCAAAATAGAACTTCTGTGTTCGATCCAATATACTTCCCTTATAGAAGAAATGACACCAAATTTCTCTTCTTAGTCCCTTCAGATTCCCTATCAGCTTACTGGAAAAGGTCGAATATATTACAAGTGGGCAAATCCATTGATAGCCGATACGGAAGACAGCTCGATCTCGACATATCCCGTCATTTAAACGGTTCTTGTCTGGGCGATATTTGGATAGTCCGAGAGGATCACCAAAGGTTTCGTCCGGTATCGACATATGTACCGTTAAATACCAGATATTCACGCTATATTCATACATTCTCTTGTAGAATTGGCCACGTACACAAATACTTTCAGCAATACTTCCTACAGTAGTAAAGCAAATGGACACCAATGTCATTTCACATTGTTAATATGGATTTGTGTTGAAACTCAGCATAGCACTGATGTATTCTGACATTGATTGTCATTATACACCAATAACCACATGCTTGGTGGCCACGTGCCACCGATCCACGCATAAAGAAGGAGCATCAAACCGAAAACTCTTTTCAGTTCACGTCCTCATTTATATGAATAGATCATGCTGGCTTCCTCTCCGGTGATACATGGGAAGGTCCCCATCAGCAACCTGCGGATGGGCGTGGGTATCCTCCCACTATAATGTTAGCCGTCGTCGTTTAAGTGAAATGTTTCTGAGTACGGAATAAAACACGAATCAAATAAAAAAAACATATATACAGATATTTTTTCCCAACTTTTGCATACATTGTTATCTTTATCAACTTAACTGGGAAAGGCCCTTAACCTTAATGTCCAGCTACCGGTTCAAACTTATTTGTGAGGCTGGTGATACATACAATATCAGGAACACATTCCGCTCATTTAGTGGACGAAACGTAACATTTCTATTCTATATTTTGGACCAAAATGAAGATAAGAGAAGCTAAACAGGTCCTAACCATATCTCAAGCGTTTGAGTTATACATGTATCATAAGAGATAAACATGGTCATGCTCTGTGTAAAGCTATCTCTGGCCAGTTATTGTATCATCCATGATATCAAAATAATTGATCAAATAAGTCTGCATAAAATTACAACATCAGCCATAAAATGAAAAGCAGTGTTTATACTGAACAGCTTGCATCACTCGGTATCCTTGGCAGGCCTCTCTCCTACGCCGCGTAAAGATGAGATGTGACGTCACAGAGATGGGACGCGGTTCCAGTAAGTGATAAACACATCAGCTCAAGAGCACGCCCACATAACCACGCAGAGACATGTTTATATTACCAGATAAGGCCATGACGGCTGATTCCATTGCTCGGAGCCACAAGGCAATCGGCCTGTTTCATATTTGTATGGCATGTTTTCAGTATGGCTGAGAACAGATTTCATTGTCCAACCAATGTTATAAAGTCATTCGTTCTGCTGCTTAAACTGGATTAAGGTCCTTTTGTCACTAACTTAAGGAACAGCCATATATATCGCTTTGAAACCCCAAGAAGATGTCTTATTGAAAGCGCAGGGAGTATAGAGAATCTACCAAAAAAAACATATGTACCGTTTTTGAAATACCACAAAGATTGGATTTGGTATGCCTTATTTAAACTACAAACAAGTATAAAGAATGTACCAAAAAAAACCATATACAACTTTTTTGAAATACTATGGAGATTGAATTTGATGCGCCTTATTAAAATTGAAGCAACTATAGAGAATCTACCAAAAACATATGTATCGTTTTGGAATACCATGAAGATTGGATTTAAAACGTGGGACTTTATTTTTTATTTGAAGTCATCTACCACAGAAAATCTTCCGGCCAAAAACAGTCTTTTTTTTATATCCGTCACATCAGCGACTTAAGACTTTCCTTCATTATTACAACATCCAAATCAGTACTTCAGCTTTCTTACTTTCACCCCTCTAAGCGATAAGTACAGTTCTGTTTTTTTCCCCGTAATATTCTTGTTTCCGATCTGGGCGATGGGAGGTAATGTTTGACCTTGAGGGAAATAACATTGATCGTAACTGTCCCCGTACAACACCCACGTCTGCTCGAGTGGTGTCTAAATCCAATTGACTCAGTACTAGATATGCTGGGTCAGGATTGACCGGATTCCAAATTGCCTTTTCCTTATCATCGTTTTCGTCTCTGAGGAATGTGTGAAAAAGGGCCGTGGCGCTGACATCTTCAGCCCGGTGTTATTTTAGATGATGCTGTGGTTGTCCCAGAACTTGCTAAGGAATGAACATACATTGGCTGACATCTGATTCGGACGTTAGCCTGGGTCTCGATGACCCTCAGGACAAGCATACTGGCTGTCCTCCCACATACAGCCACACTGATAGTCCTTCGTTTACGAACAGAGCCACATCAACACTACACACAATTCAAGAAACACGTGAGGGCATAGATTTTACTGACTATAAATACTTTTCAGAAATTTAACGTTGTTCAAAAATGATCTTTGAGATTTCATGATTCTTTTCTTCGGTATAGTTACGATTTCAGAAAAAAAAATAACTAATCCAAATTACATTCATGCACCAGTGGATTTCAGAAAAGAGAAGATCACGAATGTTTCAGCATTAGGTCTTATATATCAACACTCAGAAGGACTAACTGATTCACTCTCTAAAACACCAAAGGCTAGACTCCATTGACTAACGCACAAGCTCTCGCTTCTTTTGGCTGCCACTTTATATACGTCTGGAGCTTCCTCGAGAAATTTATTTGGAAAAGAGCATTGACGGGTTCCGTTCACATGATTTTAGCCATGTAAAGGAAATGACCTGGAACAGGATGTTAAGCCACAATCAAAATGAGTATATATATTTAAAAACGATTCATTGATATGCCCTAGCTTTTTGAGTTTTGACAATCTATCAGGGGGGGAACAAAAAGTGGTCTGTCCGATTCTACGATTTTCAAGCAAAACTTGTAAGGGTGAGAATTATTATTTAATTATTTTATTCTAATGGTTCAGTACACTTTGTCTGAAAGAAACCCTGTCGCCATCTTTCCAAGTTATTTTTAATATCGGTGAGTATACAGAGTGACTATGGGGACCTTTAACCATATACACCTATGTGTGTAATCCAAGAACTACATTTTGTAGCTGGGACAAAATAGGACTTATTTCGGTTTATTAAAACGTCGAGATACATTTTTATATACACGAAGAGACAAACTCATGCAGAAAGTTAAAAATAGTTCAGTGATTATATAGTCTTGTAACAAGCCAAATATTATAATGACGAGCCAACCGAGCCTTATATTCTATATATATAGGCATATTCCATAGCCAGACGAAACTTGATCAATACATGGGCACCAGGGAAGTCAAGCATTTATCTGGGAGAATAATAACAAAGGGGGCATCGGAGTGGTGCCAGAATTTAGTGGGTAACATTGGTAACCATATAGCTGTGTTGCGTGGTTCTTTATCTGGAAAACCATCAATACGTATTAGTATCATTCACGCAAGCATCTTTGCTTCCGAATGGAGATTTGGTATGCTTGATGGTGTACATGGGAATCTAAGACGGCATGCCTGAAGCTAAGTAGCGATGATTTAAAATCCAGCAATGCAACACTGACTTCTTCCTTCCTTCTAGAAGTTTACGTTAGTCAGAATCTAAAGAGAATGGAGTCTTATAGAATACTCCTGGCTATTCAGGTCACTTCGCCTCTCATATTTGTATCTTCGATTCGAGTAAGTGTGTTGATAGCACCAGTTAGACTCTCAGTGTGAACGTAAACTCGTATACCACAGTCAGGACTGAGTGTGAGCCGGTTTTTCATAATTTTTTCAACACGGATATATATGAAATATTCTTGTTTAAATCATCAACTAAATCACCCATTTAGGCAGTTATGTCCTTTTCCATTTCATTTTATTTGTTTTACCTATGCAGCTGTACGCAAAGAATTATTAGTGTGGGGTTATTGGGTGCAGCAGAAATCCTAAGGAGTTTATTAGATTCCATCCTTAGATATAATATACATAAAACCACATACACATATATGTAGGCCTACTTCATCTGTGCATATCGGGTTTTAATTCTGACTGTCCTGAGAAGAATTAAAATGTGTGGTTATCACTTGACATATTCACACCTCAACCCCACCCCCGAATCACCTCTTCACGCCACCGATTCCCCATACTCTAATCCCCGACCCACCACCTACCGTCAATATCACAGGAGAAAATTTTGTCAAATTCATTTTCTGTTAAGAGTGATGGCTTCCTCTCCGGCTGTACGTGGGAAAGTCCTCCAACAACCTACAGATGATCGTGGGTTTCCCTCGGACTCTGTCCGGTTTCCTCCTACCATAACGCTGGCCGTCGTCGTATAAGTGAAATATTCTTGAGTATGGCGTAAAACACCAATCAAATAAATAAATCATATGATACAAACTATCAAAATATGGCGTTAGAGTGGTATTTAACGCCCTAGACCCAAGTCATGTGATCAGCCTTCAGATGAGGTTAATATGATGTGTACAATGACAGATGTTGGCACCCATCCCCACCGCACCGAAGACCATGCAGCCCTCTCACCGTCATAACAGTAAGTAGTACCGACTTATTAGCCTATCCGTCTTACCAGAAGACCAATAAAGTCTTGTCATGTCCGCGATATATTTTCCTTGGCACAGACTTCCCTGTGATGAACATGGAGGGGTTTGTTTACGAGCCACAGTCCTGATATATCAAAGAATTACAGTGGCCCAGAAATCAAGGTTGGAAACCGCCGTTCTACACGTGGGTGTGATATACCTACTTTTTTGGTTTAAATACTGGTTTTAGGGTCACTTTCCTGGCGGATATCGTCGCGCATCAAATCAGTGTTTGTTTTTTTTTTAACACATGAATATTTGGATAGATAATGGCAGTGCGTTGGTATACTATTTACATATGTACACGAGTCAATTAGTGGAATTAAGCCTTTTTGCGGTACCATGTGTATAGCTTATTGCGTAGGTTTAAATGCTGACGTGGTCATTTAACAGAAAGGGGATAAATACTAAACCATTTACAAAGATTAACTTGATATATATACGTCCAAAACTCGGAGTTATATATTCAGTTCCTGCACGCCGGGTCTCTATATCCTCGTCCTACACGCGGGGGTTCTACAACCCTATCTTTCTCCTGAGGGGTTATACAATACCCTTCTAAAACCGGGATAGGTGGAAGGGAGTGAGGGTTATATATCACCGTCCTCCACATGGTGGGTAGGAGTAGAATATACCGCTCAGGGATTATATACAACCGTCCTCCACACGTGGGGTAGGAGTAAAACATACTGCTCAGGGATTATATACAACCGTCCTCCACACGTGGGGTAGGAGTAGAACATACCGCTCAGGGATTATATACAACCGTCCTCCACACGTGGGGTAGGAGTAGAACATACCGCTCAGGGATTATATACAACCGTCCTCCACACGTGGGGTAGGAGTAGAACATACCGCTCAGGGATTATATACAACCGTCCTCCACGTGGGGGGGGGGGGAGTGGGAAGAGAATATACCGCTTTTCTTCACGTGAAGGACTACCATCTTCTACGCGGGGGGGGGGGGGGGTATTATGGGAGAAGAACATACCGCTGTCCTCCACGTGAGAGATTATTTACCACCCACGCGGGAGGTGGGATGGGAAGAGAATATATAGCCGTTCTTCACTTGACGGACTATATACCACCGTCCTCCACATAGCGGGTGGGGGTGGGAGTAGAACATACCGCTGCCCTTCACGTGAGAGATTATTTACCACCCACGCGGGAGGTGGGATGGGAGGAGAATATATAGCTGTTCTTCACGTGAGGGACTATAAAACACCGCCCTCCACGCAGGGGATGGCGGAGAATATACCATCGTTCTCCACGCGGGGGTAGGAGGGGAACGTACCGCTGTCCTTCCCATGCGGTGTGGGGGTAAAAGGAGAATATCCCGTTGTTCCTCACGTGAGGGATCATATACTACCGTCCGCCACGCGGGTGTTGGAGGAGAATACACCACTGTCCTTCACGTGGGGGAATATATGCAGTTTGTTCTACACGCGTGCTCGATTATGTGTAATTCACAAAGTGTTTTGTTTGGCCCTCAGCACTAGCAGCTGATCCAGTAATAAACATGGTCATTATGACGTCCAACAATTCTCTGCTATTTTAAGTGAATTAGGTCCAAAAATACATCGCCACGATATGTGGGAGATACGAATTAGTCGTAAGTGTCAAATCGCTCGGTCACAGCTATATCAGCATTGGGGCTGACTTGTTCAGAATGAAAGGCAGGAGTTGGCTGGTTTTAAATGAAGAAGAGACGATGGTTTCTAAGTATTCGTCTTTAAAATAATAATAATCCATGTAAAAGTACTTTAATTAGAGATTTTCCCAGATACATGAATGTCCATTTAGTCTTTAGAAGTACACCACATTCAGTCCATAAGCCAGCAAATCTAATGCCTTTTTAACATCTTGCTCGTCAACATACATGTATGTATGCTTAGTATTTTACATTGTACTTAATAATTTTTCAGTCATATGACGACGACGAGCACTCGGAGTTGATTAGCAGTATCTATGAACACAACTGAAGGAATCTGCTAGTTGCTATATGAAGAGGTATTTCTGACCAGAGCCAAGTTTTAAAACGTCATTACGATGTCTAATTCGCGTGTCCGCATAATTAAACGTTTGATTTAAAACATACTCAATAGATCTACAAACAAACTTTAAAATTACCCTATAATGCTGGATTTCGTCTTATAAGTAAAATATTCTTGAGTACCACGTAAAACATTAATGAAATAAATAATTAAATAAAATTACGTGTCAAGTTTTTATATAACTCAGACTGGGAGGCTCTGTCCTTATATATTTTAAGAATGGTCAAGTGCAGATACTTCAAAGTTATATTTGGCTGAAGTCAAAATAGAAAACCTAGATACCTTTCAGAGTAATTCGTCATAAAATGTCAATAACATAACACATGACATTACTATACACGTTTAGTATTATGTTACTGATAGGCAATCTAAACTATCACGTGATTAATTAATCTTGGTACCATCGTATAATGTTACATTTCTGAAAACATAGGTAATGACATTATATTCTATGAAAGTAGCTGGTATCCGAACTTTCAGTGGTATGTGGTGTAGCACATGTACGTTATTGTATAAATTTCAGCGCTTTCACGGATGTACATTTATGAGAAGCAGAAATTAATCAAATATTCAAGATATTGGATGTTCCATCCACATTTTTAAAGAAAAAGCGCCACACGCCTAATGAATTTCGGAAAATTAAAATAAAAGCATATAGTACGTTACCTTAACAACTGGCTTGGTTTTACCACCATGGATAATATTGTAGTGCAGGTTCACTTGCTATAGGTAGGTTTTGAAAAATTATAGATATGAATTAATTGGGCCATAGTACTATATCCAGAATTCTTTGAATCTTGAAAATAGACGCGATATTCATGGCTTTATTTCAAACTGAACACCATTCCAAACAGGTCAGACTACATCTTTTATCTCCTGAGCTAAATCTAGCAGACGTACCACTGGGGACATGATCACTAAATCAGTGACCTTCAAACCCTCAGTGACCTTCAAACCCGCAGTTTTCGGTTTTCATTGACGATTAAATTTGTGGTTTTTTCTTGGAAATCAAGAGAATGAGCTGCACTCCAAAGAACCATTATCACTTCTAGCACACTGTAATTGTTAACTTTTCCGCGAAGGTTTCCAATACCTTTTTGATCGGATCAAATGAGAATGGGCTATTAATAGTACCTAACTGATTCTAGGGCATCTTATAATGACCTACTATTAGACTATACCTACAAAAGCCTGAGGACTTTAATATCCAATGGGAACTTGGTGCACTGTCAATAAGGACCGGAGCATTCGATTCAGTGTTGGAATTTAATTAACGCTACTCTGTCATATAAATCGATTGAGGCGTATTGTGGAGATGCTAGGTGACACACCCAGGACAAATGTGCTAATTGTCCTTAACGAGTGTAAGATCAGAGGTGACTGGCAGACACTTAAAATAAGTTACCAGCTTCTTTATTCACAAAACTAATTTTGACCACCATTTTAAAGACACCATACTGCTATGAGTTAGGCCATGAATAAGGATCTGGCCATGTGTCCTGATATTTACAAATCAATATGTCTATAGTGAATCTAAGGGCAACTTTTGATCTTAGAAACTGTGACACTGAATGGCATTCAATGACATCCTTTGTGATTCTGGTTCTTTATCCGGCACAGTACTGCGTTATTATCTAAGCAAAATTCCTTTCTAACTGCATATTTCTCTTGTTACATTGCAATTAAACATATCCATTATAACACTGATAAAGCTGGGATGGATCTATCCTGTCCAAACATATCCAGTGATGAGGGAACGTCATTGTATACATCGTGTAATGTAACACTTTACCGATATGACAGAGTTCACGTCAAGTGGGTGTATTTCTACAGTCAGCAATCAGAAAAATGACTCTTCGCAATAAACTATTCTTCGTATAGTTTGTGAAGACATCCTACTGCCAATATACAGTGGAAACATTCTGGTGAGAGCAGTACTTTTATTACCACTTTTATGTCAATCAGCAGCTGTTTCTATCAGCAATCAGCTTCCCATCTCGTCAACAAAATGAAGGCGACGTCTTGGAATCTAATTTTCATGCAGTTAAATGTCAAACACATATGTGGAGCTACATGACAAACATAATGTTAGATCTATAAATTCAGATTTCACGATCGTCACTAATTCGAATCGGGATAAATTCGATTTGTCTCTTAGCGTCTGTAAAGCAGTCCAACAAGGGTGGTAACAATTTCATAGTTCTGTGGAGATATCTTTAGATGGACATTGTTTAAGCATTAAGCAAAGAAATCATGTCTGTGCTTTGGAGTAGAGGCCGTCTTGAAAAAACAAATATTGGAATAGAAAAATTACATTCACTAAATGATGAAATCTGAAAATATGTTGTATGTTATTTTGATAGTTACATGTATTCTGTTAATTTCTTCATCCCATGGATGAGGGCGGGTTTCAATCTCTATAGTCTCATAGAGTAAAGAACAGCATGGCGTTTTGCCTCAGTTCTCGATGGCCCACCCGATGATGGACGGCGAGAAAGTGCCTTTAGAATTAATAATCTCCCCAGCCAGACTGATTGAGTGACGTGAAATAGGGTTGTCTATTCCACAGGCCCGACCAGCGACAAGACTGACATGTTCTTGGGAGCCCTTTGCCTGATAACGGTAATCTTTCCAGGTATAGCTGACATTATGGTGATTCATGCTGTACAATCGTGTGAATTTGAAGCATGGATGAGTAAGTAGACCGGTAATGTTATACACGCTTGCCACACCATTTACATAGACCATTGGAATAAGCGAATGCCCCAGTTTTCAGGTAGAACGGTTTCTTGACCATGGAGAATCGCAGTAGAATAAGTGGCTGTTGGGAAGACTGTTTGTATGATTCAGTGAATTCGGAAGCCAGCCCGTTGTCTTGCCAGAAACCAAATCAATCTTACTGAAAAGGAACAGGTTTAAGCAAATAATGTATTTGATTTACGTTAAATTAAACCAAAAAAAAACCAACAAAAAAACAAAACAGACCTTGCACACTAACCCTTCAAGTGTTTTGTCTTACTATATTCACGTACAGCTTATGTAAAAATTTGATTTATTTATTTGTTTGATTGGTGTTAGGCTGTACTCAAGAATATTTATGTAACCTTATGTAAAACATAGAAGCTACTTCTCATGCCATTTTCTGATGTATGTTGCCAGGTATGAGCAGGTACGCCGTAATTTTCAAGTCTGCAGTTGGTCGACAGACACAATTTCTGGATGCCATATAAGGAGACATCTAAATCCTTTATTATGTGAAACTATCGATATTCGGGATACGATTTATCGAAACGTATTCGGGCTGGATAAGCAAAAAGAAATTGATGACTGGAACAAAAAAGGGATGGCGATCTATAGCTGTTCTAGATGGCAAAGCAGCATGGTTAATGTAAATTGTATTTTTAGCTTGAATTTTTTAGCTTGAATTTGTATGGCATTTTGACATAGGCGGATTACAAGCGCTGACATGGGTCTACCGTTACAGATTTTCTTTTAGTTACGGGTTCTCATAATTGACGACTATCACATAAAGAGAATAAGCATGGGTGCTTAATTCTAAGTGCCTGGTCAGACATTCGTACCCTAACCGCTATTCGGGGAAAAAGAAGAAATAGGTTCGGGCACAATCGCTGGCATGAAACCCTGTACACCACAAACGACATTTGTACATTGTTCATGCAAGAAGGTAATTAGATACGAAAGATTTGGTTGTTATGCTCATCTTATCCCCGTGAGGCTTTAAGCAACATAAGACCTTTGTCAAACGGAACATCGGGGGCTTGGAACGTTCAGATAATTATATTGGTTGCAGGAAACATGGAATATAAACGTTTCATTGGGCATTCGTGACAAAACGGTTTCTGAAATAAGCACTTGTGACGTATAGCACAAATTATCTCAAAACTGGTGTATGCACCGTGTGCAGCCCTTTTTGGTATTTTGCTGTCTGAGAAAATCTCAAAACTAAAATTATACCGAAAACTTATCTCTGAAGAAGTTACCAAACAGGCTTAGAAATCCTTAAGTTTCGAGAGCTCCTCCATTTCTGAATATTAAAGGTTACATTGGATGTCTCGATCTCTGCGTAGAACATCGACCTTCGTATGTCAAAACACGATACAAAAAGTATGGTTTCATATGACAGCAGCATTAGCCACGTGGAGTACATGAACAAAAGTTTAAAGACCCATTCGCCAGCAGCAGACTTGGACGTGACCCTCTGGGATACATGTCCCCATTGTTCTCCGCAAACGATTTCCACAGCAATGGGAACTCCTTCAATAGCTTTGACATTTCGCATACAGCAAAGTTGGGAGTGTTTTATCTATAAACAAAGACCTGTGGCAATCAGAAGCAGAAACCCCGGACAAAGGAGTTCATAATATTACATAGGTTGCCTTGAATGGCTAATATACAGGTATTACTGTTATTCCTACATTAAAGGACAGCGTGACTAGCGTGAAAGCTCTGCCAGGACACCATACATTGTTAGCGTAACATCTACCCTACTTGAGCTGTCTCATGTGTAGTGGATGTGTCCTTCGATCAAACAAATGCTACACTGTTTAAGGATTCCAATTATAGTTTATTCAGGAACCAATCAATCCCGATTTCCTTCAGACTGTACCATTTGATTTTTTGCTTTAACAGGAATGTCCCATGCTCTTATCGGTAATCATCACGAATTGCATTATACCTTTTCAACTGGCCTTGTCGACTGTGGGTTAGAACAAGCCATCATATCAGTCCGTGTCAGAACACCATGGATTGTTAGAGCAAGTCATCATTCCAGCCCACGCCAGAAACTCATGAATCGTTAAAACAAGTTATAATACCAGTCCATGTCAGAACCACGTGGATCGTATGGACAAGTCATAATACAAGTCCATGCCAGAACCCAATGGATCGTAATGGATATGTAATAACAGTACCTGCTAGAGCTCGATGGATCGTTTAAACAAGTCATCCAGGTAAGAATTTCATGGATCGTCAGAGCAAGTCATGGATTGTTAGAACAAGTCGTAATACCAGTTCATGTGAGAACCCCATGGATCGTTTGAACAAGTCATCATACCAGTCTATGTAAGAACCCCATAAAGGGTTAGAACAAGTCATAATACTAGTCCATGCCAGAACCACATGGATCGTAGGAGCAAGTCATAATACTAGTCTACGAGAGAACCCCAGGGATCGTTCGAACAAGTTATGATACTAGTTCATGTCAGAATCCAATGGATCGTTTGAACAAGTCATCATACCAGTCCATGTAAGAACCCCATAAATGGTTAGAACAAGTCATAATACTAGTCCATGCTAGAACCACATGGATCGTTAGAGCAAGTCATAATACCAGTCCATGTCAGAATCTCATGGATCGCTAGAAAAGTTATCATATCAGGTCATGTCTGAAAACCATGGATCGTAAGAGCAAGTAATCATACCAGTCCATGCAAGAACCTCATGTACAGTTAGAACAAGTCAGAATACTAGTCCGTTCCGGAACCCCATGGATTGTTAGAACAAGTTACACTGTATAGGAAGAGCCCCTGCCAGAAGAACAAATCGTACCAGTTCATGTAAGAACCCCATGGGTCGTTTGAACAAGCCATCATACCAGTACGTTCCGGAACCCCATGGATTGTTAGAACAAGTTACACTGTATAGGAAGAGCCCCTGTCAGAAGAACAAATCGTACCAGTTCATGTAAGAACCCCATGGATCGTTTGAACAAGTCATCATACCAGTACGTTCCGGAACACCATGGATTGTTAGAACAAGTTACACTGTATAGGAAGAGCCCCTGCCAGAAGAACATATCGTAATAACAGTACCTGCTAGAACTAAATGGATCGTTTAAACAAGTCATCTTACTAGTCCATGTAAAAATCCCATGGATCGTCAGAGCAAGTCATGGATTGTTAGAACAAGTCATGATACCAGTTCATGTCAGAATCCCATGGATCGTTTGAACAAGTCATCACACCAGTCCATGTAAGAACCCCATAAATGGTTAGAACAAGTCATAATACTAGTCCATGCCAGAACCACATGGATCGTAGGAGCAAGTCATAATACCAGTCCAAGAGAGAACTCCATGTATCGCTAGAACAAGTCATGATACCAGTTCATGTCAGAATCCCATGGATCGTCATCATACCAGCCCATTTAAGAACTCCATAAATGGTTAGAACAAGTCATAATACTAGTCCGTGCCAAAACCCCATGGATCGTAAGAACAAGTCATTATACCAGTCCATGTCAGCACCCATGGATCGTTAGAACAAGTCAGAATACCAATCTATGTAAGAACCCCATGGATCGTTAGAACAAGTCATCATACCAGTCCATGACAGAACCCCATAAATCGCTAGAGCAAGTCATCATACCATTCCATACCAGAATCCCATAAATCGCTAGAACAAGTCATCATACCAGTCCATGACAGAACCCCATAAATCGCTAAAACAAGTCATCATATCATTCCATACCAGAACCCCATAAATCGCTAGAACAAGTCATCATACCATTTCATACCAGAACCCCATAAATCGCTAGAACAAGTCATCATACCATTCCATACCAGAACCCCATTCCACACATGGATCGTTAGAATAGGTCATAATACTAATCCATGCCAGAACCCCGTGAATCGTTAGAACAAGTCGTCATACCAGTCCATACCAGAACCCCATGGATCGTAATACCAAGTCATAATACCAGAACGGCCACTGCCAGAGCCATAGAGATCTGTAGAGCAAGACAAGATAACGGCCTGGCTGTGTCTTGCTAAGCTTAGTGAGACAGCTTTAACTCATGGGTGTTGTCAGAACTTTCACACCATCGCTAACACCACGGTATGGATACTTTCATATACATTATGTTGTATATCAACGCTGACATCAGAAAAAGCATATTTGGAATGACTGGTGCTAACGGAAGTAGTTGTTCGGTGGAAGCCACGTTGTAAGTTGGTGTACGTAGTCTCAGAAGGACACAAACAACCTTCAATCGACGTGGTCGTATAATTGGTCTCATGAAGAAGACGAGCTCCTAAAATAGAGCACCGCCGTCGCAGATTCTTCATAAACAAATTGTGACGAGCCCGATCGATATTTCTATAGATGATGACCGGTGGACCGCAGATTTCAATTGATATTCGGAAAATCAAAGCTTTTTTTGTTAAGGCTACATAACGGTCCCACTTGAACGTGCAAAGAAAAATCCAAGAAGAAAAAAACACTTGTATCGACGTTGGTTTACCGTGAACAAGCCAACCTTGAAAAGAAAGTGTCTGTTACGGATAAAAGAAAGACAAAGCAATGCACAAAGGCTGGTTGAGCCTATTCTCTCGGATGGGTTCAACAACATGCTTACCATTCACTTCAGTGGTGTTAACCACATAGGAGGTCATTTCAGTGTGAACCGGCACTGTATCCAGCAGAAGATAACATAATGTAACTCATACTACGGTGACAAGATTGCGCACCTTCACCAACATTCCCAAAACAGTAAAAACATAGGGCGACATACGTCCATTTGACCTTGATGTTGACCTTGTTGAGAACTAAATTGATGCTAATACTAATATGGACAATGTTTAAATCAGTACCATCGTCAAATCGTTGAAACCTGTATATTATGTGTGAAAGATGTTTTATACAGATGATGACCTAATCACTGTTCATTTTACCGTGGTGTCTTTAGTACGGTTTTATCGGCGTTTTTTTTTTAATTACATCTAGGGATAAGATAAATCACTTCACGAACCCAAACTCTAACTTATACATCGAAACATAATTAAAGCACTTCATAAATATGTATTTGTTTCCTGATTTTAAAAATATTTGCGTCGAAGACATATTTATGACGGATCTTAAGTACTTGCGTGTTTTATTTGTAGCTATCATTCCTACAAATTAAAATTGTTGATAGAAAGATGAAACAACGTTTATGAAACATTCCTCCAGCCGACTGGGCATTTTGGTGGTGGTTGCGGTGCCCTATAATGATCCTGCCAGATGCAATAAGTTAAATGTATTACATCACCGTACATGTATGGACCAGCACGTAGCATCGATTCTCAGTTGATAAGCTATAGAGCTTTGATCCAGCAAACCTTCATAGCCTTTGTTATAAATAATTTTTCGTCTATTTAAATAGCCTTTGTGCAACAATAAATTCTGTCCTCCTTTTGGTCAGTAATGCGTTTTTGTTTTTTCTTAAGAATCATTTGCCCAAAACTAATTTTGTGACGTCTTTAGCTCACACTTTCCCGAAATTAATGTTCGTCTTTAACTGGCTATAACAACAGCAGATGTGTTTTAATGTACAAATGTAAATGTAGGCGTTTTGGAAGGTTACTTTTGCAAATGGTGTTTCTTTATAGACGTAATCATTAACGTTTGGTATATATAAAATAGAAGGTTATTCTAGATATTAAGTTGAGACTGCACTAAAATACTTTATATGAGCTTAGTTTTACATGGCTTGATTTTATTTAGATTTCGGTCGTAGTGGTATGGTTATCTTAATTCACATATAATTCATATTTATCAATTCCATCATTCCAGGTAAGACAAACAAAAATTACAAAACAACTGATTCGAGGAATAAAACTCTTTTGTGAAATCCTAGAAACACTATGAACTTTCTAAGGCTTATATTTATTGTTCGTGTTGTTTTTGTGGCCAAGGAACCTGTACAAAGGAGTGCAAGATCTCAAAAGGATTATTTATTTGTTTAGTATCTTTCAACAAGTAGAATCCTATTCTGGAGAATAACCTACGAAGAATTTACTGAACGAGATCCCAAAACGTATTGCTTTAATTCTACATGTATAATGTTGTAGGACGAGGCCATTAAATGGTTGTTAAATTCATGCTTTGCTGATGTCATTGTTATTGGTGTATCACCAAAAGACCGCTGGGTTTTTGACAAAAAAATTTCTTTGCAGAGCTGAGTGCATGACTTTTTGCATTATATTGTTATATTGTTCATTGTTATATTGTTCATTGTTGGCTTATATATGTGGTTTTAAAAGCTCCCTTGAAACTTATTTTTGTGTATAGTTGGCAAGCCAGAGTGAAATCTACCAGGGCCAGGGGCATTGGCTTTTGTTTCATTAGAAACATGCACATGCAGTAGACTATATCAAGTAAGTGTGAAATTTGCCGTAACGAATTCATCTAACGTTGAGGCCATATAACAACTGGTTTTACCCACAAGTACCCAAACACTTTCAGGAGTTATACCCAAGGGGCTCTAGGAGTGAAAGGCAAATTGGATTTTTGTGGGCGATGTATAGCTAGGGGTAAGCCGATCAGCAATGATTTGCTCATTTAGAGCTTGGTTGCTTGACTGTAGCTCTTGTGAACTTGTCCCCATTGCTTAAACTGGCACAATGAATGGGGTACGCTTAATACCACAAGGGAGCTGATGGGAGGAAGCCATTGCTGGGTTGATGATAAACTACGGCCGATGGCCAACAAGTACTCACTGGAAGGTACTTCATTGTTAACACAGCTTACAGATAGTAATGCTTTTAACGTCAACATGTACTCGATATGGCCTCTGTCAGTACCACTAGGCGCCCAGGAGACAATATTGCAGATTTGCACTTTGCAATTATTCATCAACATAACAACTTTACATAATGACTTACATTTATATCTTACGTAATCATGCTCATAAATTCTCGTAAATCATGCATGCGTCCAGTCGTTACTGAACAAGGTGTTTTGTAGGGCAATCATAAAACAAGAGAAAAAGACAACTTTGTATGCAAATCAATAGTGAATCGTCCAAACTCAATCATGGCCGGGAAAGTTTGGAGACGTCCTGATACAGAAAGCGAGCCATATAAATGCAGATTTTACCGTTAGCTGTGAACGGCCGATAAGCTGGGTTTAGAGCACTGCAGCCAGAAGATCAATATTTAGAGAGGAAACTTATGTGGACAGACACGATAAGTCTACTACCGGGATCAAAGTCAGTACCGGCGTTATGGAAACAATTCGCAGCAGGGAATATATCACTTTCGATTAGTTGAGGTTTTGTTCTCTCTATATGTTATTTAGGATACAGAGCATCCTATTCACGCTTACAAGTTAAAACTATGTTTTCTAAAAGCAGGAGCGGTTTGGTGGTCTAATGGATAGAGCGTCCGCCTGGAAGTCCGCCAGGATCAAACCCGGGTCGGGTCATACCAAAGACTTTAAAAATGGTACTAAAAAGGCCATACAGAATATGATGCTGCTTCTCTTGGCGCTCAGCACTGAGAGATTAGAGCAAGGAAAGATGACTGGTTGGCCCGGTGTACAATGTGACCGGCTGGGGTGTCTTGCCCATGGACACGCCCTGCCACAAGAAGACACGGTATATATGTACACACGCCTAATGACTCTTCGTCGACATATGACTGAAAAAATGTTACGTACGACGTTAAATCCCACGAAATCTACAAGCAGAGTGGGAAACTCAAACAATGACATCAGAACAAAAATTTGGTAAAACCGGGAATCTCCCCCACCCCGCCTCAGTGAATACAATTAAATGTTTACTTGAACCTACATGTAAGTAATTTAAGTTTCCCCTCGGTTTCCCTTCCACAGTAATGCTGGCCGCCGCCCTATACGTGAAACAATCCTTTTTTTGTATTACTTTTACAGTATTTTTTACAGTAATATTCCACCAATATTTCACCATAAGGCGCTTGAGATGTTGCAAACAGATCTGTCCAAAGTTTCCATCGTCGAAGTGAAACACTTTTGAGTAGAGTCCAAATGAAATAAATCAACAAAATAAATCAAAAATAAATTTTGAATACAATTAATACTATGGTGTTTTATTTGTTCCAGTAGCCCATTGAAGAAAATCATTTTTCTCAACCCCTACAATCTGAAACACGACAAGGTTTCCTCAGAGGCCGATTCCACAAGATCATTTCTGTTTTGAGCCAAAATTTAAGACCTTGCAATTTTGACACACTTTTGTTAGGATAACGTTTATGAGGTGGAAACAATAAAAAACAAAGGTCTTACAATTGTATTTCAAACTTAGACATACGTCAGAAATGGGTTTGCGGAATACATATATGCCCTAGAACAAGCACAAAGGTGGCGAAAGCTGGTCTGTCATTGTCAGAGTAATACGTGTTTTCATAAGAATTCTTATGGAAGTTGTAAGATTGCTTCACCCTTCTTAAGAAGCACACAGCAGTAAACTGGAATACCTGAGGCGGTCTCTGCCTGAGGTGAGGTATATAGCCAGCCAACAGCGCCGTGGTAAAGGGCCAGGTATACATAGCATGCAAAAGGGCTGACGCGCATGATAGCTTAGGAAAACATCCATTACACACTGCCTCCAGTCAATTCCATCTGTAAACATCAGCATCATCGCATGTGGAATTCTTTGCAAGATGCATTGAGCTGCTTTCTGGGTATCCCATGTATGCGTAGAAGGAATTTTACATAGCATCTGATAAACCATCAATCTCAACAGTATACGTTGTCGCAGCATCTTAACAATAGAGTTAATAAAGAGTAACGATTTTCCCGATTTAATGTCCTTTATCGGGAGAAGCACATCGATCTCACGGGATCCATGTGTTAAAATCTAGCTTCACTCCAGCCAAGTACACGCAAAAGCATTCTTCGCGTTTCCGTAATTCTCAAAGGCGAGTATTATCCAGATACTAAATATAGAAACTGCGGCCCATAATAGCAAAGGTGTATATTTTTGACTTAGGCACCATAAAATGAGTAGTACTTTAGAGTTGCATTACGTATGAGAAATGGCAAAGGCAGCTGGATCCCAAAAAAAAAGAAAAAAAACAACAGATGTACTTCTCACCTGGAAGTCATCAACCTTAGTAATATCCTATGAAAAGAATGCAAATAGACAACAGTGGCATGCAATATGAGCATGGGAGGAAAGATATTTGTAAACCAAAAACATCATACTTTAAATGGCTTCGTTACACTGTTGCAATGTTCAGACAAGGTACATATAGTACACGGTCAGCTTAAAGAACTTAATTACAAAAGATCAAATCTGTTACAAAGTGGTTATGTATATTATGTATACAATAAATGTTGTGGCTATTTTCCCACAACCGTTTGGCTGATATGTGTAATGGTAAAAGATAAAAAATGCAAATGACCATACTTTGATTCGAACTCCCAACACTCATCTGAGAGATTAACATTATTTCAACCATTCCGACCCTTGGATCACGTTTATCACCGGCTTAGCATTTCAATTTAAACAAATTTTTTTTTGAGGTGGGGGGATATATGGCGGAGCGTTGAGCTCTTTATACGGTCCTGTCGACTCTAATCATATGCTTCCTTATCCTGAGGGAGGTCATTTCTATGTCTGTCGAAATCTAGTAAATTACCAATCAAAATACTCTGTCAAGAGTACACATAGCTCGGGGAAGTGTAAATCCCTGGCGAATTCAAGCTATGGTTTGCCGTCTCTTACGCCCACAAACAAAGAAATGACCCAGCATGACAATAAATTTTGGACTTCTGTTGTTCTACAGTATATCTTTCGCAGAAAAAAACATTCGCTATTTGGGCACTCAAATGCATGTTGCCAGAGGGAGGTTATCATATGTGTGGCCCTACAGTTCACCTGTCTGCCCCTGCAAATGTCTGACAAGCAAGAATAAAAACAGGTGCAGAGTCTGATCAAGAGTTAATCACGAACCCCACTTCAGTCATTTTCCACCAACTCGTCTTCACAACCAATAACTGGCGTTGAAACACATCTGACGAATTCGTTTGCGTTCCGTTTGTTGATTTTTGAGGCCACTGCGTCAAACAGAGGTAAAGCCGGTGCGTGTTCCACTGTGGAAGCAAAGGATCATTGCAAATGTCAGAAGCGCTGTGAAAAATTGGACGAGCGCCAACAACGTCAAGACGGCTTATTTAACCATGTGTCTTGTCTAGATTGTCATATCCTCTAACAGAGCAACAACAACGGATTACTGTTCTGTCTGTAACTAAATAATCCGAAAAGTCGTTAATACCGCTCTGTAGTCTGTTGATAAACACAGAGTTTTGACGAAGAGTTTTTTTATCGCTTCGGCAATCATGAAGTTGTCTTTGTCGAAGCGCCACCGGCTGTGTTAACCGCGGGATAACGCCACTAAGTCTGTAATTGGCAGCTGTGTTATTGACGTCAAAGTTCGTGGCCTTTGTCAAAATAAACGTTCGCCCTTCTTTATTAAGTCTGGGGGGTGTCTCCCTAATTTTGGCACAGAAGCATACTGGGGATGTGACACGAGAAGACAACGATTTCCATGCAAAACACCCCTTATCTCAAGCCATCCATTAGGAATACAAACTCGAATCTATTTGGAGATCCATTAAACCTTAGTGAGTAAAATATGATGAGTGTGCAGTGTAAAGACGTCTTACAGTCTATTCCATAAACTACATCTATCATCGTCTATCTGTCTTCTAATATTTTACTTTTTGGTAACGCTTCTTGTACGCAGTATACATTTCTAACGATTGACTCCAAAAGCCTGTAAGTTTTCTAAACCAAGACGATTTGTTTCATTTGGAGATCGTGGGTGTTTAGAACAATCTTGTTTGCGGGAACGCCATTAAGTCCAACATGATGGTTCACATGGGTTTGAGGATAGGCTTGTAGGCATAGGCTTGCACACGGATGTTATTTGCGGAACTGAGAATATATACGGCGCAGTCCTGGACAACCGTTGAGAGCCGTCAGAGCCCGTCAGGGCTGTTGGACTTCTCCCCTAGGTGATTTGTCTACAGTGAATTGCCGAGAAAAGCATCGCATCTGTTTTGTTTCCTTCTGGGATTGACTTAGCTCGTGCCTATGTAGGGCCGGTACTTCCACGAGTCGTGACCACCAGGCTATTGATCCCGCAGAAATTCGGATCCACCTAAGACCTCCTCAGTAGTATTAAAACCTCTCCACATGACAGATCCAAATGTGCACTCATTTCGGCTATGCTCATGTATACACAAGCACGAGAGTTTGAGCAACGGAATTACTTTTGCCAAAATTTCCATAGCAAAAGAAACAGCTAAAACATCTCAATGTCAGCTTTGTTGCATTTTCATAATAATGCAGTCATATCATAAATTACAGTTGCACTCACCAAGTGGAGCTTGTGTGAACGAAAAACAAACATGACATTAATTTTGCTTGAACAGAGTCTATCTGGTGAACTTCAATTGCATTTTAAATTTTGGGAGCTCATTTGTGTTTTGAGTATAAAAAGTTACCAATACTAAAACTATATCGATAATCAAGCTACATATAAAGCTAGAGTACTACATGATAGAAAGGTTTACAGCACGTATGAGGTGCGTTTTGCTGTGGTATTTTTTTTTTCTCTTTTTTGGCTTGTTTTGTTTTGTCTTTTTGTCTGTTTTTTCTGTTTGTTTTTTTGCTTTTTGTTTTTTTGTTTCCGTTGGAAAGTGAGATTTACACATGCAAAGGATTTCACACCCCAATCTTCATGTTCAATTACACTGAATTTAATCATGCCTAGTAGGGAGATGAGTTTCAGGCAACTCGTTATATGATGGCATAAACGTGTTACTTACATTAGGTGGAGTATTTATAAATTAATTTACAAGACTGAAATAATAACTATTTTTGACTTACGCAGCACGTTTAAAGTATGACAGGTGTGCTCAGATGTGTTATATAATAACTACTTATCAGCTTATTTTACCCAAGGACACGTCAGAAGGATTAAATGCTGGTATGTGCTCCATCTCCGTTGAATCTGGGATAGGAATATATCACTCCACACAGGTCACCATGTTCATTCTTGTAAATAATCGACAGTTGCTTTGCAGCATTGACCACAGTCATTAAACACTGACCATGTAACAGCAGTATGTAGTGACAGTTTAATGGCAACTGTTACGGGACGACATCAACGTAATTAGGTCAGACGATAGAGCTGTTTGACAAGCCTGCTCAGACTGATATGGGTACAACAATCTCAACCGCCTGCGTTCCCACACGAAAAAACTTCGGTTTCACTGTTTCCATCGTAATCTGAGCAACCCTCGGTCATTGACCCCGCGGTAATAATCAGACTGTGACATTACTTGTTAATATTTGGTCTTCAGTGACAACTAGGCGTAACTTTTGTTTGGCGGCATGGAAGAACGCGGGTTAGAAATAAATGCTAAATGGAATGTCCCTGAACATAGATTCACATTCTCCTTTGGAATTCAAATATTTGACTGAATTTTATTTTGTGAAGTTTAATCCCATTTGTGTGTTCACTTTCAGTTTCTGTGAAATATTGATGCCCTTAGATAGATGACGTATAGCTCCTCCCAATCTTTAGGAAGTGAACTCTCTTCTCGGCCTACTTTTTAACCGTTATCTATGGCCAACACTTTAAGTAAGTTTGATCGATCTCAAAAGCTAAAATCAGCCTGTTTATTAACAAATCTTCTTCAGCTGCCGCCTAAGAGCTCTCGGCGATGCCAGGGTCAATATTTGGTCGATTTTCAGTCGCCATCTGTTGCTTGAACTTTTATACGTGGTAAATCTGTGCTGATCCTCTGTAAGTGTTTATCGCCTACATCTGTTGTCTGTAGGACACAACGGAACGTCGTGACGACACGTGCTTAATCCTGAAACTGGTTTCATAAGTCACAACTGTTCCGTGTTACACTTCATTAACTGTAATTCACCTAGGTTTTAACAGTTCATCAAATGGAACTGTTTTACTCTGAAGTATGTCGACTATAGTGCATTAGGAACTACAAATCCTTCCGTGTAATGCATGGAACTGCTTTTTCAAAACTGACCGTTTCACGATTTGAGTGTCTAGTTTCTGTGAAGTGCATACAGTCACTGACCTCATTAAAACGAAAGAAATAATTCGCTCTACATCCTTAAAATCATAATGCGGAATTTTGTAAGATGTGAAATGCATGTAGTTTCTCATGTCATTACGTAGTATTATGCATTAACCAAGACAGGAAAAGAGCTGATGTGGGACCCAACCTGTCTCTTACAGTTTTTTATTTAAGCGTTTCAAACTTATAGATAATTGCTTTATCATACCACGCCACACGTCATTACATGTATCATTGAAATGACATAGACTAGCACTAAATAAAATCAACATCAAACCTCTTGCGTAACTGTAAAATGCAAGTTGCACATGTTATGCAAGTAACACATGACTATCCTTTTTCCTATACAAAGTTTTGTTTTGCAATGTGTCATCTGGCTGCCGTGACACCTAAAATATTAGCCTACAGTGCACTACCCTACAAGACATGTTGCAATCATTGTATCAGTATTTTCAATATTGTAAAGTTGTAGCACTCTTAGTAAACAATGCAGGTTACAGTCAGTGAGGGTACATACTTGTAGGTCCTCATATATACCGTTACTTGATACTTCAGTGACGGCGGCAAGTTGGCGACATGGACTCGCCCTACAAGAAGAAGACACAGACACACCAAATAACACTTCGTCGTCATATGATTGAAAAGCTGTAGAGTACCACGCAAAACCCCAAGTATGCATACATACGTACTGATGTCTTTTGTATTTTACCCATCGAGATCTCTTACTCTGTGGCGACTTATGACAATATCTTTCTTTTAGATGAAAGAGGACATTTTCTACGAACATGTCTTACATGCGACCTAAACATTCACAATTTAATGCCAAAAACGTCACTGGTCGTGAAACTTTATGTTCAGTGGGCCTGTGAAGTTTAATAAGAACCGACTTTGCGTATCATATGTTAGTAATTATATGCTAAAACAACCAGCTCTGTAAGTCATTCAGTCTGATTGTCGCTTAGTCAGCCGTCCAGTCAAACTGTTGACATGTGATCGTTTATTATGGTTCATTCATTCAATTCGCTCTGGATTTAACATCGATGTTAACATATAGTTCAGCCATACAGTATTTCAAAGTGCTGTCTCACTGATCCATCGTTCGATGACACTCCTTGCACCCGTCTATAGGCCTAGTATAAGGACAGCAGGCTCACCATAACATCATAACATCTCCTTTAAAGTATTAGGAAAGAGCCCACACTGGAATGAACACATCGACCAGATATCCTTACAGAATATCTCTCAGCATTTTGGTCACAGAGGCATCAAAAATACGCCTGAACCCATGGCAGACCAGCCATCCACACGGCCAAAGCATTTCGGCAATAGAGGCATTAACAATACGATTGGTCCCATGGCAGACCAGCCATCCTCCCGGTCATAGCATTTCGGCCATTAAATCATGCAAATGCCTGTAAGGTGACCGATTCAATCTATTTCTGCTGAAGAAGGCCTCTGAACTTATCACCCAGAGATCTCAGGTGGATAACAGTCAACTTAATCAGTAGACAGCCACTTGTGCCAAACCCTACACCCACATTGTTCACAAATATGATAAAGGATTACTGACAAATGACAAATGCATTGTGATTTTGCAACATGTTTCTTCTGTATTCGTTGTCTGTTTTAAACAGTTATGACACTTAGAAATGTTCGTGCACATAATACACCATTATTCTGCTTTTATAGGTTCCATCTTATGACATTAGCATAAGATTTAAACTATAAATAAATCGTTGAGTACAGTGTGCGACAGTACAGTAAAACGACATTTTTGAAACAAGGTGTAAGACGTCATCGAAAAGGCTTAGAGAGAAATCTTCATTGGAAGACATTTATGTAAAAAAAAAAAAACCTAAACAGTACAGCCTTACCCCAAAAGTCATGCCGCAATCAACTCGTTCTCGCCAGCACAAATTACAAGTGAAACGACCTCAACCTATTGAAAAGCGCGAAGCCGGAGGAATCAACCAGATGATGGCAAGGCCTTTAAAGGAAACAAACTGTTAAACTCAACTTAAAACAACAAAGCCACAGTCACAAGAAAATACTATCGTTAGTCATATTACCATGAACAAAACGTAGCCAACAGAGGAACAAGTGTAGCACCTCTGGAGTATGTCGTCACGTGTCTTGGTATGTATCTGTGCATTAATGTGTTACACTGTATAACTACAATTTTAAGTATATGTACACAGCGGCCCACTGTTTGTTGATTTCACAACGTAAGCAGAGTCTGGCTATAGCTCACCGGTCAGTCACCCCAGTTCGGAGGGAATCTTTTGGTGTTTGCTACCGTGCAACGAGTCAAATTGTAAAGGAATTTGCTGAACTTGCCTGATTATTATGAAACTTTGGGAAAGATTTGAATTAACATGTATATTGCTCAATATAGGTACCGGGTCAGTCCGTCAGTCTAATATAGTTAATGCAGTTCATTTATGATACATTAGTGGGTGTCTTCTCCCCCACTAAAGAAATTTACGTGTGGGGTTTCGTCATGCTTTGAGGGGGTCTAAAAAATATCCCGTTGTCACTGTATGTATTCCGGTGTTTCTTTTGCATGTACCGGTAGTCATTGTAATTATATATGACTTGTTTTCAAAGCAGTGATTAAAAGTTAACAATTTGGTTATTAAATTTGTTGTTGAAAATTGATCTAATTGATTGATTTGAAGAAAAAGTCAACTTAGCCTGAGTTCACACTTGATAAGTTGTGCTTATATACTTTTGCGAGACCATAACGATCTAGATAATACCACTTAGAAGGAGGGTAAACCACGAACATGGGCGTTGGCTCCTTTTTACCGCCATGCTGAGCTTGGATATGTATATGTAGCCTAGGGAAAAGAAGTCTATAAGATGAGAATATGAACTCAAACTGACAGCGGCTTGTTCCAGTTGAGTTGATGCCAGCGGCCAGCAGACGCTGTCTCTACTCTATAACGGCCTGGCATGCACTGAATGTGGTTTTTGTGTCCATTAATAGAGCACAAAACATGCTAGAAAAGTTACGCTAACATCCAACTTTTCATTGCGTGTTTCAAATTGGGTTTCATATACAGTGCAAAATTTATGCGTCTTTTGGAGTGATGCACGTCCACAATAATTCTTGAAGTGAGTCTTAAGGCTATGGCTTCAAATGCAATCTCCATGTTCTACGTCAGGTTGTGCAGATATAGTAGCAGATGAGACGTTGATAGTTCCCCCATTGGGTTTATCCGGCAAATGTGAAAGAGCACTTGAAGTCAGTAAGCCGCATGTGCGTGGCAAGCTTTTCTTTCGTAGTGGCTTGCTGTAATAAATTGAAATTCCTAATGTGGTGTAAAACCTGTCGTCCATTCATTAATAATTATAACAACTATGGAAATCCCTATGTGAAGGAGATCTGAGGCCATTAACCTTAGGTCTTCAGCGTTTTCAGAGAGTGCCCCAGAAGGGTATGGATACATATAGCTATTTTTCACAGCTTAACAAACGACATTTATGCATCGTGGCTTCATCAGGAGTAAAGGGCTTTCATACTATTCTAATCTCCTTTCACACCATATTTTATTACAGTAGTTTCACAGTGATTTCACCAGGGCACTCCTGGCTCCTCCAACCATAAAACTGATCGCAAAGGTATAAGTTGATGCACGATTGATCAATAGATCAATTGACCAATCAATCAATCACATCTGGCAATCAATGACGAAACCAGAGACATGCAAAGAAAAAAACGTACCTGTGGCTGAAAGGTCCAGAGCCATACCAAGTTTTAAAACTCATTTTCAAGGTTATGACAGCTCACATAATACAGATGTTGGCCTTAACAATGCTGGTAAAATTGTATGCATTTCTGGTCAGTTATATCAAGGTCAAATTTATTCAACTGCCAGTTCTAAATGACGACCCAAAAGTTGCTCTACATCATATGACAAAGCCCCGGAAACACTTTTCTTCCCATCTTGAACTTGACAGCTTGATGATGGCATCTCTCATGCCACTAAGGGCGATCAGCAGGACTAAAGCCGGTCATCAGGACTAAGGCCGGTCATAAGGACTAAAGTCGATCAGCAGGACTAAGGCCAGTCATCAAGACTAAAGTCGATCAGCAGGACTAAGGCCGATCATTACGACTAAAGTCGATCAGCAGGACTAAGAGCGATCATCAGGACTAAAGTCGATCAGCAAGACTAAGGCCGATCAGCAGGACTAAAGTCGATAAGCAGGACTAAGGGCGATCAGCCGGACTAAGGCCGGTCCTCAGGACTAAGGCCGATCATCAGGACTGAGGCCACTCATCACGATTAAAGTCGATCAGCAGGACTGAGGACGATCAGCAGAACTACAGTCGATCATCAGGACTAAAGTCGATCAGCAGGACTAAGGCGGATCATCAGGACTACAGTCGATCAGCAGGACTAAAGCCGATCAGCAGGACTAAGGCCGATCAGTAGGACTAAAGTCGATCAGTAGGACTAAAGTCGATCAGCAGGACTAAAGCCGGTCAGCAGGACTAACGCCGATCAGCAGGACTAACGCCGATCAGCAGGACTAAGGCCGATCAGCAGGATTAAAGCCGATCTGCAGGATTAAAGCCGATCTGCAGGAGTAAAGCCGATCATCAGGACTAACGCCGATTAGCAGGACTAAGGCTGATCGGCAGGACTAAGGCCGATCAGTAGGACTAACGCCGATCAGCATGACTAAGGCTGATCGGCAGGACTAAGGCCGATCAGCAGGACTAACGCCGATCAGCAGGACTGAGGCCAGTCATCAGGACTAACGCCGATCAGCAGGACTAAGGCTGATCGGCAAGACTATAGTCGATCAGCAGGACTAAGGCTGATCATCAGGACTAAAGTCGATCAGCAGGATTAAAGCCGATCTGCAGGAGTAAAGCCGATCATCAGGACTAAGGCCGATCATCAGGACTAAAGTCGATCAGCAGGACTAAAGCCGGTCAGCAGGACTAAGGCCGATCAGCAGGACTAGCCGATCAGCAGGGCTAAGGCCGATCAGCAGGACTAGCCGATCAGCAGGGCTAAGGCCGATCAGCAGGACTATCCGATCAGCAGGAGTAAAGCCGATCAGCAGGACTAAGGCATACGCCAGTTTTTTCCAATTTCTATGCCTTTAGAGGACACATGTATTAACAGTTAATGCCTGTGTTATAATATAACCCAAGCTGATCCGGCTGCTCGAGACTTTTTGAAAATTGGTCCAAGAATTTCCGGATTGATTTATCTTTAAACATGAGTTACATGAAAAAAACGCAGAGGTTGATTAAGCTGATTTCTTTTGCCATATTTTAGCATCCACCTGATGGTTCAGTAACATAAAAATGCTCTTCCAACAGCCGGAAGTGTCCTATTACCTCGTATTTTAAAGCCATTTTCAACCTATTTTCTGCTAAAAGGACTGGACACTTTAGAATGATTGTGGAGAGAACTAGTTTGGCAAAAGTCGGACAAAAATGACATAAGCAGGGGGATATCTGGGTCAGGACCTTTTCGTCAGCTTTCTCCATAGTGGTATGGCTCTGGACAAAATGTGTTTGTATTAGCCAGCTTGATAAAGTGTAGATTTTTATTTATCACTTTACTTATCATGTCTATCTGAGATTAGGGGACGTCAGTAAGGCCAAAAAAAAAAGAAGAGATTTTAGTATCAGCAGCTTTTGTTACATGATTGTCCTTCTTGGTTTAGCAGAGATTCTAGTATTGAAGATATGCGACCCCGGATTTCGAACCAATGATCTCATGAACAGAGAAGCAAATAGTGTGAATCAAACTGATTATAAGGGGATAACCAAGTAAAGTCAACCGGTGTCGATGTCTTCTATTTCTGTGCAAGTTCCATAGGCCGAAGGATATAGTGGTCGAAGGGTTGAACTGCTTATATTACCCACTCTCTACGTTATGTACCTTCTTCTAAACTCAAAAAAGGCAAACAAACTTTTCAGCGCTAGAATCTGTTGCTTACAAAGACAATGTTAACCCTATACCGACAATAAATGTGTGGAAAATAATTTTTTACTTTTTACGCGATAATCATGTAATATTTTGAACATGACCGTGTTCTTGTTTATTTGCGAAGAAAACCTGGAAAGAAACCACAGAAACATTACAAGCACCTGGAATACATTTTAAATTCAAGAAGCAATCGAACCTCAGATCTCGCCTGGGCAGGAAGGAGAATTTTTTACCAGATTGTCATCTATAGTAACGTGAAACAGAACACTCAGTACTGGCAAAAATGATTGTGTTTTAAAAAAAACTCTGCTCTTTAATCCTTTGAGAAAAGTACCGGTTTATGTTGAATCTTTCTACTCGTATAAGTATAATTGGATGTCTGCCTCTTTTCAGGCTGTGTCCATTTTTTTCATAGATACGCAAAACCCTTTGATGCCACGCTCAGTCGATAACAGAATTGCATGTATAAGAATGTTTATGTATGAGGAGCATGATTTCCGCAAAATCCGTCTGTAATGTCAACGATCTACCATTACAAGACTGGACATGACGCGAGTGAAAAGGAAACCTTAGCTTCTGACAACACAAAGCTTTCTCAACAGGCTGTAGCTATTAGCAACCCAAACTAGTTCCAGCGTGACGAGTGATGTCCGCAATAATACTTCCTTTGAGTACACGAGTTTACAAACATAACAGATGCAATTGCATAAACCGCCATATATTGATCCAAATTATTGCTCTTTTTTTTTACAGACGCCATTTCAAAGTAAGTTCGTGTCATAGGACATCCTGAGGAATTGATCGGTGAAGCGCAATAACTTCAATCGATCCCCAAAATATTGTTTTCATTAAAATAATAGAGCCTTTTTTTTGCTTCAAAATTTTGCAGGATGTTAAACTTGAAAAAGTATGGTTTATGACGTCACGAAAATATTTTATGAAGCAAAAAATTGTATGGGCTTATGAAGTATTGGTATTCAATTATGATATGTATCTCTTGTTGACACAGTTGCTGAACATTTAGACAATTAGACGGTATCTTGTTTTCTGAAGATGAAATATGTCCGGAAAATCAAATTAAATATCAACATCCCTCTGCTTTTGCACAATCAATAACTTATTTTATCTCGATGATAATTCATCTCAGAATAAGCTCTCAATCAGCCTGGTACATATGTTACCACAGCAGTGGTCTATCGAATGTATTGCTATTTGTTTCAAATCGATACTTGGCAAACATCCAAGAACAAACAAAATTTTTCGATCTTTAGCCAACTAACAGAGAAATTCATCGAACGTCTCGGGAAGCGTAATTTATTATATGGAAAAAAGATCGTAACAAATTATCCGCCGTTCAGTTTTTACCAATGTTTTAGTCGATAGCGTGGCGCTTGAAGCCTCTTTAACTTGCCTTAACTCACCTATGCCTTCCTCATTATTTCCCAAATGGCATTAAATGGATGGGAAAACCACTGCGAAGTTTAATTACTAGCCGGGGTTAGATTTATTCACGAAAGGCACGTGATACTAGATCAAATGACAGGCATAAATCTCATGACGTCACATCCGTCACATAGCAGTGAATAATGAAGTCATTCCGCGCCATTCAGCATGACATGCTCGTCTATCAACACCGCCTTATATTCAGACTTATTTAAATTTTGAATAAAATTCTATGCAGGAAACAATACGAGTTTCACATTATGCAATAGACACTTTCTTGTAGTAAATCATTAATCTAGATATTACAGTATTTAATGTGTATGCCGCTGGTTTAATCAGTCCAAGAAGTAATTATAAAGTAAACTCCTTCAAACAGCCCTCATTGATTACTACACATGTAATCAGACGACATTTGTCGGAATAAATGAATGATTTAGGATTAACGCCAATTTCAGTTTAATTGAGCCACATCGTGGCAATATATATTAGAAAAAAGAATAGGCTATATCAATGCACCAATCATCCAATCAATCAACCAATCGCGCCCTAAATAAACAGTTGTTGTCCATGCGCTATAACTATAAGGCACAACGACATTAGGAATCAAGTGATGTGTAAAGCACAGCTATTTGAAAATAAACCGCCAACCAATTCACTGGAGGACCCGGGTAGCTGTTTCATTACAGCTACTTAGATTGAGTTGAGAGTATTGTTCAGGACAATATCAAGTCTTCCAAACTGGTAAACTGCCCTCTTCATTTGAGATGTGCATTATTTGGGATTTGCGAAATACAATTGTTTATTCAATCAACCAATCATAAATTCTTGGAAGAGGATTTTAAAATGTGATTCAGGGAAGTGACACGTCGTGCTTAAAAACTTATCGCTGTACTAATTCTATAACTTCCTGACGTAATACATCTATACTTCATAGCCTAGCTGGAGGATATTTGCTGCTCGGGTATTAACCCTTGTTAAGATAAAGTGGAACAGAAGACGTTGCTGGTTTCATAACAAATCATTTTTATATCGCCAAGAGGACTGGGAAACATTGTCTTGCCGAGGTAAACAGTTTACACTATTGCATCAGCAGTGTTGCCTTCAACAGGGCATAGGGGCTTCCCCTATAATATACCTTTGTATAGTAAAATGTACGTCATGTCTCAGTTGTAAACAAGACGTCCATCTTAGACAGTATGGATAGAATACTCACTGTCATATAGATATCCCAAGTCGTCAAGTAAATATACATACATGTAGATAGATATATTTTATAATATTATGATATAATATATGATTATGTACATTCTTGGCATTGGTTATATAGAATACATATGGACCTACACAATAGCACCATAAATGAGCAATATATGTAACGTACATGTAAAGTTCAGACGGGTATGTTATGCACCATGTTGCCGCCTCAAGCAGTCAAAGCTCACTTATGTTGTTTCGGTCTATGGTATGGATAAAGCGATGGCGGTTAAACTTTGCTATATACTTTGGCGTTTTCCCACGAATCAGCTAAACTATCACAATATGTTGGCTAATACCATCAGATGATTACCTTGGCTTTTGGATCTATCATTGTAACATATCTGGAAAATGGGATATCACAAATAAAACATGTCATCACTTGCGAAAATGTTGCTGCTAGAAAAAATAACCAACCGCACAAATGACCATGATACAAAATTGACAGGCATATAGATCTGTAACATGACAGCCTGGATGACGTGATGGGACGAAGTAATATAGTCCAGTAAAAGGTGCGTGTATCCCCAGTGACCGGAGAAGTGTACTCGTATAACGGCTTTGCCTCAAAAGGACAGTAGCCACTCCGAGATTCGCCTCTCTCGAAGACGTTTGTCCACTTGTGTGCTGATGCCATGTTCAGCCAGGATTGTGGTTAATTGTTCCATATGATCACTGCCGCTGTCACTGCCCTCTTCCTCACTCTGGTGATTGTCCTTACTCTGAACCACCCAACAGTCATTAATATACTTCTGGATTTCCTTTACGGCACACCGTCGGTCTGCCTTCCCGTCCAACACTTTGCGAAAATATCGCATCAGTCTTGGCGTGAATTTCCGCCACTGAGACGGAATTTTTGTTGTTTTCCTCCTCTGCCACCCAGAGAACTCATTAAAGTATACATCTCTGATATCCGCATGTTCCCATGGAAAATTCCCCGTCAGCATACAGAACAATAGCACTCCGAACGCCCATACGTCCCCGCTCATTGATACAGTAATGCTCTCATTTCGCACCGCTTCACAAATCTCAGGCGGTGTGTACGGAATACTTCCGCTCATTTTCCGTATCACTGTCCCTTCCTTTCTCGTCATACCGAAGTCCATCAATTTAATCTTGGTCAGATCGTTATCAAAGACCAGAATGTTCTCTGGTTTAATATCCCTATGAACGAGGTACTTGCTGTGCATAAATTCTAAAGCTGAGGCGACCTGTTTGATACAGTTTTTGGCCTGGTTTTCCGTCAAGCCAACTTGAGGAGGGATGGCTTCAAAGAGATCCCCGAGTGGCACAAACTCTTGAGCAAAAACGTATGAACTTCGGGTCTCAAAGGCCACATTGTATGTGTCTACGATGTTGGCGTGTGGCGAGAGAAAGTAGCTGTAATTGAACTCGCGTTGGAACTCTTTAATCTTTGTGTTCGATTTTGGAAGAATTTTGAGCGCGATTTTGGCGCCCGTGTGCCGACATTTGGCCTGCACCACTTTACCATACGTCCCACGCCCAAGTTCCTTGATGATTTCATAGTGTTCTTTGAGATTTAGGAGTTGTAAACTTTCGTCTCTGTTTATACTGCCAGCTGGGGCCACAGAGGTCATTGTTTCAGGTGAATGGTTCAACATACGTTCTGGCCAGTCCTCTTATCCACGCTTCACGGCAGCATAAAACATCGATGCATATCACACCTTCAGCTTAAAGGCTCCTGCCAAATAAACAAGAAATAAAAATATATATAGTTCTGTGAACCGTTGAAATATTTATACAAGAATGTATGTATGGCCTTTATAAAGAATTGTGTGTTTTAGCGGTATACCCATTCATAGATTTGAACATCTGTGGGGTTTCCAGTTCACTTCATGACGCTCGAAAGTGTAATACTGATGGCGTGAAGTTCTAATAAACAGCAATATATATTGATGAGCACATGTACGCTTCAGGGTCTGGAAAACTGATATGAGAGAAAGACTGGCCAATCTGTGGGGTTTTCATAATATTTTTAAAAGGGCACAAGGCCTTATATGTTTTGCACTATATTGACTCAGCCTGTCAGACAAGGAATGTAGCCTGAAGTGTTGTTTGGCGTGAAAGCCTCCCTCCCCCCTCCCTCGGCAAAAGCCCCCCACCCCTCCAAAATCTAGTCATTGTCCTCCACTGCTAATAAACTGTTCATTTATCACCATTTATCACTGTTTCTCCAGGCTGTGTGTTTTTATTTTACTGTACTTTACAGTTAGATGATCAGCTTTGACGTAATAGACTGCTGGATCGATATATAAAACCTCTTTGTCAGCCGTCACTAGAGTTCCTTGGCGTCTATTAGCTGTATCTGACAAAATTCTGACGTTATCTCAGCATGAGCGATTGTATTCCACGTATTAACACTACTACAGCTAAGGCGGATGACATAACGGCCAACAAACAAATAATGTTTTCTTTAAATAATATTACCAAATAATTTGAATCCCTGTCGACAATAGCTAATGTTTTTGGGAATATGGAGGAATATATTTAACAAAGGGATTTTTTAAAGTATATACTAGTTCACATAGAGTCATGATACAAGGTGGCTGCTAACTTACACTTAAGTTACACTTATGCAAGAAGTCATCTATATGACCAAATACAAGGAATTAAAATAAGAAGAGGAACGGATTTAATGACATTCAATTTGTCAAAGATACAGGCACCAATCTACATATAGTAAGTATGATTCAGTTTATGATGACAGTGCTACGCAATTTTTGTACTACGAACATGAAAAGCAATAACTTCCTACAGTGGCATTTGACGCCTTTATTAGCCCAAAAGAGATACAGAAAATCACAGGTAATTTATCTGCCGGAAGAAAGGCGAGTTGCCCAAATATCCCCGGTCACGTAATCTGTCAGTCACTGATGGCCCATGGTCATCTATTTATAACAATGTACGCCAAAGGTGGGAACACTAACAAGCTCAATTTGGGATTCAGCTCCTGGAGGAATCGATGCTTCCATAAATGATTTCATAGCAGCTCATGTTAAAGGTTCTAGCATGTACTTAGTCGTTAGGCCTGTTACATAACGGTAGGACTACTTATGTACTGTCCATGAAGCTTGAGTATGAATGTAAATGTTTCGTGTATATATGTACTAAATGTTCAGTGGGTTGGTTTGGTTATTGGCGTGTGTCAGTCTCATGAAGACGTTGAATGGGCATTCACTGGGGTCTGTAATTAGGGTCTAACACGTGCTCGTAGCGATGCAATATTAATAAAGACTTCCACTGCTTCGTGCCATGGAACTGAGAACTCAACAGAGCCTGAATCTACCCATTTAATTACACTGCTAAACCCTGGGGAAATTTCTCTTAAATTTTTGTTCACTGATTTATCTGCTGACTCGAAGTATTGGAATGTCTTTCTTCTTTCGCTTTGAAGGGTTGGAAGCCAAGCCATTATATCTACCAGTATATATTGGTTATGTTTCATAAATTCTCTTATTAACATGAATGTAGGCGAAGTACCCATTGTGGAAACAAAGAGACCTAATGATTTTATAATTAAAGTTTTTCATCTTCATATTTCTCCAAGGCATATTATCAGTTCTTGTTTCGATCAATATCAGCTTTCAAGGCTGTATTAGAGACCAATAATTAGCGCTGCATGGTTTCCACCTGAAGGTTTCTTTCTGTAATTAGAGTGGCCACGTGCTCCAACACTATTACTTACAAAAACCCTTTAGATTTATCCAACAACCAAATTATGACATTGTTGTCAATAAAACCAAAATGTTACGTTATTTATAGTTGAACGCTTCCATCTTTGTTCTTTGCGGATGTTTGATTGGTGTTTTCCGGAACCTGGATATGTACTTTAATGCTTAAAGCACAGCCATCTCTATAATCTAATGCTGAACATAAAAAGATAAAACCCCGCTTTAAAGGCTTCATCGATGAGAACGTTGGTCTGAAGTCAGTAAAATCGTTAATGAGAACAAAATGATTTGTTCGATCTGTGTACAGGCTATAAGCACAAGGAAATGTATTTGGTTACAGTTCGTTTTATCGCAGACTTAATGAGGTTTCAGTAAACCAGTGTATCCTGTCTTAATGAGCCAAAGGCTTCTACTCATAGACCAACTCACAAGAGGCTAAAGAGCCTCTTATTCATGTAATAAATCAACAAATCTGCAAATAAACAAATCTGCAAATAATGAAATCTGCAAATCATCAAATCTACAAATCAATAAATGAACAAACCTTCATATCAACAACTCTGCAAAATCGAGGCTTAGTCATGGCGAGGCATGTCGTTAGTTACGGAAGTTAATACGACAAATAAACGGGATTACACTGAGTTGCATTGGGATATCAGTTGGTAAACAACACCGGCACGCGCCACTCAAAACCACCACGCCATCAGTGGTTTGATTCTATATAACCATAGATGTTCTGATATGAAGTAAATCGGAAAAACAAAGATTTTACTTCATACCATTGTAGGAAGGATTCATTTGCATCCAACAACCCTCGATCTGCAAAAGTCGGGCTTAAAATCTTAGGCAGCACTGTACTGTCTTGGCAACAGGCAGCTGTGTCAGTGTGACCACGGAAACTTACGATGACCATGGCTGTTAGAAGGGTGTGTGCCCGGGGCTTCTCAGTTAAGTACTTCACAGGCATTGTAAATTGGCGGACCACCTGGATGATGGAATACTTGTTCGAATAAGCCCTGTATCTCCACAGCTCACAATGTTTCATTTCTGTACATAAACAGCCGCCTTTTGCATCCATATATATATATATTCTGCTTAGGACATCGGACCTTGGATATTTACCAATGGGCAACACTGCGTTATACATAAATAGTCATTATTGGCATCCGTTCATTTTGTGTGGAAGATGTCGGGCTTTCGCTATTTACCAACGGGCAACATTCTATAAAATACAGAAACTTCTGTTGTTGACTTTCCTGAAACAATTAGCAATCATTCCGACAGATAGCAGATGGTTTATCCCGTAATGTGTATACACGAATATTAACTATCAATGACACGGCATTCAGCTGCTTTGTACCGAATTTACAGTTACTCTTATTCAAAGAAGTGGAGTTTGACCACTATATCACGTACCTGTTATAGAATCAACGGGAACTCTCCATAGTATTGATATACGCCGGTACAGAAGACTATGGTGTTGCCTTATCCACGTGTGGGTAGTGCGGTAAAAAATGATCCGAGTCAGTACGCTAAATAGGTTTCTACAACGCTCGTTGTTTTTGTCTACGCTAAGTTTACACGCCTTATACACAGTGCTACAGCTCCATGTCTCTAATCGTCTATCTAACACGCCAGCTGGAGATTCTCGTAGTAAAGCCGACGTAAAGGCTGATCTATACGCCTAGCCCAGGCAAGTTCTTGTATATAGAGTAGCTCGCCAATGATGTCATCTGGCTGGCAAGTTTCTATTTTGGTCACATAGTGCCTCGCGTATCTGCCTCGTTTTCAAGGCTGGCGGTTGGAGGGTTCATGACGTCGGTGTGACTTCGCCAATAGCCATCTGTTGAAGGCCTCTCCGTCTATTGATCGACAGTGACAGGCTGGAGGACATAGGCTTGTCTCATCTTAATCGATCTATAGAAAATCGATTGTGCCCAGCCTACAAAGCTTTTAGAAGCAGCCAGAAAGAGATTTCTGATGGAGGCTAGCATGTATTCTGTGTCTGACGCCTCTATTGATTTGCCTATAAAGTACCCGTGAAAATAGGTTGATCGTGTATCTTGAAGGATTCCGTGTTACATCCAGGGCAATGTTAAAGGCACTGGAAGAAAAAAGGCGATTCTGCTCACAGGGGGCGAGCGAGGTTATAACAGACGGTGTAGCCAGATTGTAGTAAGCCAGGAGGATATGTACAACAGTAAACCGGCTCCTCCGTGTCGACAGGAATGTATGAACAGATTGGAAAGTGGAACTCTTCCTCTAACTTTGTTAGGCTGACCGAATGTGCTTCGCTCTGACGGCGCTCATTCCCTAAGCAGACTCTCAAACAGATCGTTTTTAGATGATTACTGTGCGCATGGACTGGGATCCAGGTCCACTAATATATCTCACAGGATCACAATAATCAAAATCGACTTATTTTCCGTTACTCGATAGCCTTAATCTGTCTGCAATTAGCATAGTTCCACTGTAGTCTTTTTTCAAAGGTAGTCAGAATTAAGATTTACCAATTACCACAGTGAGTGTGACCTCTGTGTGGAAAACAGCATTTGTCTTTCCCATAGCCAACTGGAACATGATCAAGTAGTGCAATAAGATAACTCTCGGGCGTGTGTGAGTTTGGTCAGCGAGACATCGTATCATCACAAATTTGTTTGTAAAGGAGCCTACAGCATTGACGTCACAACCACTTCCTTAACGCTGAGTTCAAACATCTTATTTGATCCAGTTAATCATGCGTACGGCATACACACCAAAACCAGTATTGCTGATAGTAGTGACAGCCAAAGACTCTGGGCTATTCAGTTATCAATAAAAAATGTAGAAAGACTACATAGCTTACATACTACTTTTCATAAGTTTGAGGCAGGGTTCTTTAAAATTGTAGATCTTAGATAAGGTACAATCCATCTCATGGAAACGAAAATGATACGTGAGAAGGTCCCGCAGCAACTTGCGGATGATCGTGGATTTCCACCGGGCTCTGCCCGGTTTCTTTCCACAATAATATTGGACGCGGTCGTGTAAGTGAAATATTTTTCAGTACGGCGTGAAACACCAATTAAATAAATAAATCAATCAAACGAAAATGGTCGTGACAAGGAGGATCAGTTGTAAATTACTGCCGTTTTGGGCATCAATGATCAAACAAGGAGTTCCGAATTATTCATCAAAGAAAGCGTGTATATATATTTATATAAAGATTTATCGTTAAAGCAGGTTAAAAGGTTTTGTCATCCAGTCCAGTTAGAAAGATCTGCTGTTTTGCCTTTTCTCAACTTAACATTTGTAGGTAATTTGACTGCCGGCAGTATTAATATTGTAATCTGAAATAAAGAGACATTTTACATTTGTCAATTCAGCTATATGGAAATATTTCACCTCAAGATGTCTCTCTTAGAGCAGGAAACTCACAGCACAAACAATAATGGCATTATCTCGATGTCATTTTCAAAAACAGAATACAAACAATAGATCCTGTCCATTTTTGTGACATATGCTGAATATATGCTTGATCTACTGAAAAGGCACTTTTTCATTTTCTAGGGAAGCTCATGTTATTCATGCATTGTCGGAGTCGGCTTACCAGTTGCGTTCCAAATGAAACCTGTCCTGTCAACGTCGTTGATGAGTGCTGGAGATGATACAGAGATCATAATCAAAGAAAACATAATTTAAGCTACAATTCACGTGCAATAGTAATACGTGTTCACTCAGTTGGGTACCGGTTCTCTCTGCTTCTCAAGGTTATGTCAGTTACGGTGCTTCCGGTCATTCTATTACGGCCAACTGCGTGCCTTTTATAAGCAAAACATCGCCTGTGCACATCTCATAAAAAGTGTCCTCAAAAAGCATACCATAACCGCGCCTTCGTGGATTAAGTTGCGCATTAGACAATATAAACAACCGAACATCAATAAGCCAGGAACATGTACCACTGGAAATGTATGACATGTCAAGAATGTTACGTTAAAAACCATATATGTTTGTGATTGAGGTTGGCTGGTCCCACACCTATTGATATAAAAATAAATAATGCGGCAATACACCGCTCCGTACGATGTTAGTACAATGGAATCTGATACAACCATTCGCCATTGTTTAGTAAATAGCATTTAAAAGGGGTTGACTAAAACCGCCAGGGTGCAGACGTACACTGATTGCTTATATTAGCGGTTGCTATACACCAGAAGCAATGGGATGTCTGTCTTTATTAGAACAAGTAATTAACAGGTTACAGACATAACATTAATTAAAACCCAGTCGTGTTCGGGTGTCCAGATATCCGAATGGATAGATTTCAGAGACTGTGAGAAGCGTTCGAAGGGGAAATGTCTACACTTGCACCTAAATGGAGACGGGGGCCCTTAAATTGAACTGTAGTACAGCAAAGATAGGCATGTAACGTTTTCAATATTAATTTGTTCACTGGGTGTTTTCAAATGTATCCTACAGAATATTTTCTGCTAGGGCCATGTTACTCCTATACCCAAGGTTAACCTGACCTACCATGTAAAAGTTATCCGACATGGGCGCGACGCAACAATCGAGTAAAAACGAACATGTGATCAATTCCGTTCGTTTCGAGCCATTCTATTAACGCCGTTCAAGATCTCTGCTATAAATCTATGCGTCGAAACAGACATTCGTATATAAACCGTCAACCAAGATGGACACTCCAGGTCAATAGTTGCATGGCGTATTCATAACGACATTTAACGCAAAACGACGTTCAACAAAACTAAGAGAATATATAAAGTACGAAAATAGAACGGTGCATATACAGTACATGCATACATGCCGTCTTAATACATGCGTAGGTATGAACGTTTTCCTAAACGTTTACGTGCAAAGTGTTACTCTGACCAAATACGCTTCATTGGTGTCGTTTGGAAACAGTAACTCCAACATTCAAATCTCTGGCCTCAAACGACAAAAAGCTGTATTTTTAGTATAGCCAGCCTGTTAAGCTGCGTCATAAGATTTCAAAGTGAATGTAAGAATATTTGTGGAACATCTGAGAGTCCATTTGCTATAGATGAGGAAAACAAATCTTTGTTAAAACAGCCGCCAAGCCCATTTTCACTTTGTAGCACTCGATAAGGAATATTGACATCATTGTCACACACAATTAAAACCAATGTGCCCAAACAAGCAATTATTCCAAATGATCTGTTAACCAAGCTACAACAGCAAACCATTAATGTCATATAGTGCACGTTTTCTTTTGGATATATTTAAGTCTTAATACTTGATGCGTTTATGAAACAGGTCATTGGAGTTTTGATTAGAAAATTGGTGATTGATGACTTGGGGAAATTACAACGATTTTTGCCTCGAGTGAGTATCAAGTGATAGCATATCAGGATGTATAACCCTAAAAAAAAACAAGTTTAGTTTTATCTCATAACTGAATAAGACAGAGGTCAATGTAGATGCATAGCGTATGAATAATGCATGGAAACAGCGAGGCGAGATGACCACGGTGAATGCCGAAATGGCCTGTTATTAGCTGGGTATCGTGCTAACCTTCATTATACCTCAAAGTGAACACTTTATCATCTCATTTGAATTCTAAAAGGTTTTATGTAAATATTCGAACCCTTATTCCAAGTTTGTTCTATTCTAGTCTCAGAATTAAGTAATCAGCCATAACATAAATGAGTCCACAAGGGTACAGCGTATACCCAGGCCAAGCCCCTGGTATTTAACGCCGTTGAGGCGGTGTAAGTGAAGCAAACGTAATAGGACGCATATATGCTGCACATTATAATTATGAGTATAATTATGTGCAATTTTCCGAAACGAAGCCTGATGTGATTGAAATAGAAGTGTCTTTGTGTGATCTACGTAGTAATGACGGAAGGTGAATTTTGTGCAATTCGCCATAAAATTGATTCCTTATACCTTTGGGCAATGGCATCAAACTCCCAGTGAAATTGGTTAAAGGCTCAGGCAACGTTTCTTTGCCCTGATTCAACAGGGTCATAAAACATCACCTTCCAACCCGCATCCAAGAATACGACGTTCTTACGGGCATTAGCGTTAAAGGAAATAACTATAAACTTCTGGGTTAGGTTCTGATATCGACCGTCTGTTCCAGTGTGTAATCAATTTGTCAATCGATAGAAATTCATCTCCTATGGCAGAATTCTATCCGAATACAACCAAAAACCCCGAGGGTGAAATCTTTCATTAAATTCAGGCAGTAGGCCATTGGCAATCATATAACCTCAGCTACCTGTCAGTCTGCAAGATTTACTAGTTTAAGGAAGGTGACCTCCGATAGACCACCTAAATCGAGATAAATTGAAGTCCGACTCTTTCTTGTGTTGCCCGAAAACGATGCACAAGGTCAAGCGCTGGTCAGAATCAAGTATTGCAACCTTGCTGGACTGCCTACAAAATGAGGTTAAGCACTGGGACAGCACGTTTCCATGATACTTATGTTTCTGATGGCAAACGAGTCCAGTCACGTTGTATTTTTATCATATTCTGTGGATATCTATCTTCAGCATTCTTTTCTAAAACCATGACCTTAAGCACTTTCGACAGCTAAAACAAGACATATTCAAAATGAATCTATTTGCAATTTATATCATGGCACTTAGCTTTTATAGTGCCACATCAAGCACATCAGTTTTGTAATTTGATGATTTTTACATTCTCACAAAACAAATTCATATTTGGTTTTACTATAACTCGCCCGTCAGGGCTCTTTGCGAAACCAATGAACTCTGATGTTGGCAAAGTTTTCTAAGCGCTGCATATACTGTTTGCAAATTGTGCCATAGTCAGCTTCTATTTTAAGGCGGGCGAGGGATATTTTAAGAGTCACACTTAGGGCTTTTGCTAGACATAAAAGCATGTAAGAAATGAAAGATGCTTTGTAACATGTTGTGCACACTACGGAAGTGTATTTTCATAAAAAAAAAACAACTACGCACTGCAACGAATTGGATTACTCCTTTTTCGGCAATGTGGCAACTGTGTTCTAACGAAAGCAAATTTCTGCGCAATCCAGCGACGAAAGAAAATCGTAGACAGGGATGACACACTAACACTTGCAATTTGACTGCGTGTTCTCAGAGATTATGGAACATTAATATAAGTCATATCATCATATACGTTCACGTTCTACAGATATATTTTCTTCCACAGCCTGCGATTACATGAAGACATCAACATTCAAATGTCTTCCAATGTGTAAATAATTAATCCATGAAATATGCACGCATTAATTAAAAGTACATTCGTTAACAAAATGAATTATTTCAATGTGCTGAAATAAAATTACACGGCATACGAACATCTGACCCACGTGTGAATATCACCAGATATAGACTATCCCACATAACGGACGGGGTGCAGGTAATGTCAAAACTATGGGTTAACTGAATGCAGTAAACTGATGCTATTTATTTAAGAATGAACCGTAGCACTTTCACAGATTAAAAGAGTAATTGAAAACATTCAAGGGTTCGGCACTCTGATATTGCGTAGTAGACTTCCCATTTTAAGATGTTCATCATAAAAGTGGTTTACAATAGTTTGTTTTCTTGCAATAGCCTCCTGACCTCAGCAGTGAGATAAATCCACCTAGAGCTAGAGAAGACGAGGGAAACGACCTGAAGGGATTCGACCGTCCTTGTGTCGATAACAACGCACCTGAACTTGGCTGCTCACCTTAATATGTTAATGGTTATGACGAAAACAGACCTACGAAAAGAGAGGTTTCAATAAATTGTCGCAAGGTTGAACTAAAAGCTTAAAATAATTTTACTGATTTTCTTCTGATCACATTTTGATATTGAACGGTTCCATCATTTTGCTTGAGAATACGATATAGCTTTATTTTGTTGTTTCTCCCCCAATTCTCCCGAGTCAGTTGTAAACAGTTTATGGAACAGCCGAAACTTGCACCTGTTTGAAGCCCATCAAAAATCCTTTAACGTTTGTTGTAATCACTGCTAAATGAAACTGGTAACACGAAGAAAGCAAATTTATTTTGGTAATACCTGATATGCGGGTCTCGGAATTTTCCCAAGCGAGGATGAAGTATTGAGAAAGCAAACGTGCGATAATCTAGCCCGCCCGCCGTAAGTCACTCGCACGAGACAAGTGCGGAACGAGGAACAGATGCGCGCGCTCTAACCATGGTAGCATTGACGTCATTCAGATGAAAGCAGTGACGAGAATAGACAGTAAATGATGCACCACACTCACAGACTTCTTTTACCTGAGAAAAAATCACCTTGAAGATTACACGTATTAATTGAGTTAATTAATGGTGCTTGTAAGGCATAACTGGAGGAAGACTTGGAACAAAAATAGATGAGAAGAGTGAAAACGCAATTCAGAGCAACATCTAAATAACACGTCCCAGAATACACCTTTGGGGAATCTCTTACAGTTCGCCTCCAATCCTCTGACAATGTGCAGCGATAAATTTCAACATCGAGATGTTGTTTCTGTTGATAAAGAGCCGAAAGCTGGTACTAAAGATGTGAGGCTGTCACCAAGCCACGTCTACACAGTAAATTTTAGCCGTCGCAGACTTCTAGACAATTGTATCTGGCACACCAACGCCACAACTTATTGCTAGATCGGACACTAAGCCAATTTACTGCCAACTTAAAATTAGCCTAAACCCTGTGTCAATGTTTGCGCCCAGGCAGACACCGAATAAAAGCATACAGCTTAATGTTATCATTAGGAAACTGTTGTCTTTAATACAGACGTATACACTACTGATGTCATTATACTCTGTTGTACAACTAATTCTGTCCTTTCCTGATGTATGTAGAAAAGGAAAGGGCAGATGTATGAATGCAAATTTACACACAACAACAAAATATATAAAGAGTATTTAGCAACAAGCTGAGCTTGACGTTAAGCAAATATTGTCTCCTGATGTATTGACTGAACAGCCTCATATATCAACTGTCTCCCGAATGTGACTTGACAGGTATGATAATACAATCTACAAATATATCATGTTTCATATGGACACAATCATTCGTCTGAAAGTACTAAAACAAGTCAGCTGGAACCTTTTGACGCTGAAGCCATATAGAGATTTCTATACTGAACTCGATACTAACTATCAATAACCATGAACACCATCCATGACATGTCTATCTCTGGTTGCCATGTCTTTGAATATTGTCTGCTAATTGTCTGGAACCATGCGGATGTGTCTGGTAGAAATCAGCAAAATACATCAATCGTTATGATCACTTTGAGGTTATGTAACACTCATGTGTATAAATTAAATGGACTGGGCAAGCTAAATAAAATATGGTAAAAATAAGCACAAATATCGTTGTACAATATATAATGTTCAAGCTTTCGTAAAATTCTGATTCTTTTTCAGGGCAAATGACAAGACCAGTGACATTAAATAAAGTTCTATAACCATCAAACATGCGGGATTTTTTTTATGAAATTCTGTAGATTGACAAGATGATAGGTTCTACCGGCTAAGTGCAACCATTTGTCAACCATCACATTGTCGTGGCTTCTTTTGTTTTACTCTTTGTGATGTAGTTTTATATTGTGAGTTTGCTTACACCATTTTGTCTTGTTGATATCACCACAGTGTTTCACTACAGCAGACGTATTGATTACTCACTGCCGACGTATTGTTAACCCACTAGAAAAACCCCACCCACATATACTTTATATTTCCAAAGTGACATCATATCTCACGGGATCGTAATTGCATAAATCTATTTTTATTTTCAGAGGCAATGCTATTTACAACTTCGAAGACAAACATTTACATTCGCAGCTGTATTATCATTCTATTATAAGGGGTAGTTATGGAATTTACTATTACTGAATCGGAGCTCTTCCAAACAGACTGAATATATATAAAGGTCGATATTAAGCTACAAGATATTTGAACAAAGCATGAACACCGTTTACGCCGCTAAAGTGTGCGACAAGCAGCAAGCAATCAATGTCGCCGACGAAGTATTTGTCTAAACATATTTATATTTTTAAAAATTTACACTGTGGGAGCTTTTCGCCACTTATCATACCAGAACTTGATGGCTGAATACAATGTATAGTTTATAGGATGAGATTTACACGCGCGTGTAACAATTTAGATTTTTGTATGCTTTGTGTTGGTTACAATGGTGAAACATAACAATGACTGTACGTTGTAGACAGTTATTCTAAAACCCGTGTTAGAAATGCCCCCCTGCCACTTTCCCTCACATCAGCTAAAGCAATTACAAAACGTTGCTAGAGACTAGTCAGCTTTGAAACACATTGAAATACTAAGAGAACTCCTCGACAGAGAATCCAAACAGTACATTGCAATAATCATGTGGTGGATTTGCAAGTATGTACATTCGTTAGAACGAAGTGCTAATGACTTACCATACTTGCGAATACGTGGGTACTCTGGCACTCAGGCACTCAGTTTACGAGGTTGGTGATTTGCACCGCGGCGATAGTTTTATCTTTGATTATGGCCCGCTGGAGATACTAGCTGGTCTACTAGGAAACTGTATATATTGGCCGTGGTGGGAACAGTGTAAAACTGCCCTCTGGAGGTCTCCGTTCAGACTTCTTGTCCTACGTTCTCTTGTCCCGACGCCACTTACACTCTATAATGTCGGCTTATTTCCCGAACTACCTCACGTAAATCATTTTTAGTAGTGCAGTGCCTGCCACATCGCCCTGGCTCTAATAATATAGCTCTGTGAGCTATTTTTAACCATGCTCAGGCGAAGAGTCTATTTGCAGTTGATATTAACACTGATTATGTTACTGGCAGGACCTCTTAGGTATCACCGAATTGGTTCTGTTCACTTTCAACAAATACCGAAAGGCTTCCAACGATGGTATCTGATCAAATCGGCCTAATTTGACTCACTGCTGAGTTTTCTCTCATCAGCGTCAGAAAACCTCAGCCCCATAGTCCCTTTCATGTACAAAGGTATAGTTTCGGTTACGGAAGGATTTTCTAATGAGCTTTGAAGTAAAACCGACATGTCGGTCTGTATAGGGTATCAATTCGCTTCTGTATGGTAGACAGTTGTATAATGAAGGTAGTTTTCTAATTTTTGTGTGCAGTAAATTCCTGGAGCTCATTTTTCTTCTTTCCTGGTAATTTCTAAAACCCACGAATTATGAGGTCTTTTAAAGGCGGAGATACAATCTCTCTGGTAAAACAGTTCATTATTAAAACTGTCATGTCATGCACGATGGAGGCGTAGTCAAATCAGCAATTAAGACATTGTTACGAAAATTCATAAAAGACCAGCTTTATGGTAGTAAAGCTGGCCATATGGTAGTGTAAACTTGATCAGTTTCATATAACCACATACCATTAGTCATATTGAAATTCTCATACTCAAATCAATCTGTCTTACTGTTTATCTGTTTTATTTTATATATGTTGCCTGAGCATTCACTTATATCAAGCAACAATTATTTAGATATGCAACTTTGCAGATATCAATTAGCAGTAACTTAATCAGCATAACGAAGGGATACTATACTGTTGTGAAAAAGATGGAAAACCCCTGATCATTAAAAACGATACGGTTCTCAGACCGTATGTGATATGCACAGAAAAAGTTTTTTGAGACAATTCACGTGTTCATTAAAATTGTAACATCCACCGACGCCGATTCACTTTACACACAAATCCGAAATTGTTGCCAAGGTACTTCACCAATTCGTTGACACAAATATACAAATG